>NC_089523.1:32123879-32246379 GCF_963924715.1 Thunnus thynnus
GTCCAAGCTGAAACCTTAGTGACACACTGGCTGGTCTATGGATGCTTTCATCATGGAATTAAAACATTCAGATATAAAATACAGTAATGCACGTTGTTTCTTTGTGAGGCAACTGATACTTGAAATCTTATCAGGTTAACTTTGCTTGATTGATTCCAGCAGGCTACAAGGCCCAAATTATGCCAAACATTTAAGGCTTTATAATTTTATTATTATTTTCCCAAGCCATGGAACTGGTGTTAAATCTTTCTATTTTTGTTATTAAATGAATCTAATTTGTCTAGACCATATCCACAAACCTCATTACATTAGAACCACATTAATAAGGGAAATCTCAAAAAAAAAAAACCCTCTATAATATTCTATTATAGTTACTTTCTAAATGTTTTACTCATTAAAATCACTCTTAATCTTTTCAATAAGGTTCAATCAATTGAAGTCTGTTCTGCTGATAAATATTAAGATTTCTTTAATCTTTACCTGTAAGGTAAAAAGGTAAAGTTCTTTAACCTGTAATCATTCCTCCTGTTCATACTGGCTGTTAAAAGATCCCCTTCAAATGTGCTTTCAATGTAAGTGATGGAGGCCAGAATCCACAGTGTATCTGTTTGTGTATTTAAAAGTTGATGTGAAGCTTATAAAAAAAACAACTAAACCAATTAATTTAATTTGTACCAAACTGTCCCACCCTCTTTGTAAAATGTCCTAAAACTCAATCGTTAAATACCTGCAAATTACTCCAGGACATTTATGTAAAATGAAAGGACCTGTATAATAAAACATTACCAAAAGTCCTGAATTAAAAATGGTGCTCAAGTAAAAGTACAGAAGTAATATCAGCAAAATGTACTTTAAGTATCAAAAGTAAAAGTACTCATCATGCAGGAGGGCTCATTTAAAGAGAGATATTATCAAAATATATTATTCTGTTTTTATGACTAAAGAGTTCATGTAAGAGCTTTGTAATGTAATTTGTCAATGTCGAGCCAGTTTTAGGTACTTTATATATTACTGTGTAGTTTAATAGTAATACTACTGCATCATATTATATAATAATATATGCTTTTTTATATAAAATCCTAATCTGAAAAGTAACCAAGTGGAGTTAAAAGTACAAAATTTCAATGACGTAAAGTAGCATAAAGTAGAAACAGTCAAGTAAAAGAAAGTACAAATACCTCAAATATGTACAATATAGAATATGGAGAATTCTCTAATCTGATTGGCTGACAAGTGTTTTATAATGAATGTGATGTATACATGGGCCTCAACTCCAAAGAGTTTATCTAAGGTTTTAGTGTATGTTGCACACAGAGTTTGTGTTAACTAGTAGAAAATAAACTGAATTAAAACCGAGTAAATATATGGTCAAACTTCTTTGACCTGTGTGAGAAACTGCACCAAATCAACTAAAAGCATGAAAACAGAGGACTTTAGAGACAGACACAGTGAAGCTGGTGCCTGCAGGTTTGATGGACAGCTGTGAGGGAAATATGAGAGAAAGTGACCAAACCACTGAGGCAAACACACAGATAATGAAGAGTATTAGCGTGAGAGAGACATAGATATAATCAGTGTGGGGAGAGATAAGACAGTGTATGAGAGTGAAACAAGTTCAGAAAGTTCAGTTTATTTAAATTTTTAACTAGGATATTGATCCTCTTCAAGATCCCCAAAATCCTCAGTGTTTCCACATTCTGACATTCACAAGATTTGTTAAATGGAGCCATATTTTACTTTGAAGTTCCTGTTTTATCAAACAAATACCTGAAAGTGTAGAAGTGTTCTGAACTACTGAATATGATAAAGAAATATGATTCAGTCATAATCCAGGGTTTCTGTTTATTTTTCAGTACAAATAACTATACTACTGTATTTAATAAGATATTGTTTGATTCATCGTTACATACGAGGTAAATGTGACAATTAATCATGATATTGATTTGAGGTGATATCACCCAGCTCTACTTTAAATTGCCTTCATGTTGAATATATGAGCCTTGCCTCAAGTTGCTTGACCTGCCATCTATTGGTGAGACACAGAAAAGCACCTTTAACACAGAAATAACTGAGGAGGAACAGAGAGCAGTTAGTAGACTGAAGGGTCGACGTCTCACTGATGACAACATTTATAATAAAAGACGGTTTCTTCAATGCTTTACTTTGAACCAAATGTCTCCAATAGATCAGTGTTAAACATCTTAACAAAACATCTAAGCTGTGAGTTAAAGGATAGGTTCACAAACACTCCTGTTCATACTGGATATTAAAAGATCCTTCAAATGTGCTTTCAATGTAAGTGATGGAGGCCAAAATCCACAGTGTGTCCACACAGTCATTTAAAAGTTGATGTGAAGCTTATATGAGGCTTCAGCAGTCTGAGTTAGTCATATCAAGTGGATATCTGACACATTTACAGTCTTTCTAGCATCAAATTCCCTCTTTGTGTTTCCTCGGACAGTGTTTCCCTGTTGAGCTGCGGTGGAAGTATAGTAACAAAAAGAGGGACTTTGGCACTAAAAAGACTGTAACGTTGAAAGATATCTACTTGATTTGACTCATTTGGACGCTGAAGCTTCATATTAGCTTCAGATAAACTTTTAGATACATTTTTGCACAGAAGGAGGACTGTGGATTTTGTCTCCCATCACTTATATTGTAAGTGCATTATGAAGGGATCTTCTGATGGTGACTGTTGTTTTAAAACAGACTTGAAAAACTGTGAACCCGTCCTTTAATGCAATTAGTAAACTACATCTATGTGCAAGATGTATACAGAACAGCATGGAGTAGCAGTAATATGTACCTGAAATGTGCTCAAATACAATCCTTTACTTATTTTAAAATGCAATTTATCATATATTACACAAATGATACTGGAATTTTAAAAAAGTCACAATTAAAGCAGTAAAATTTGTGAATCAAGTTCATGTTTATTTGCAAAAAGCAAAGCAGTAAAGGCATGGATAAATACAGTTCAAGACACATTATACAAGAGACATGTTGTTTATGATAATAAAAACCAGAAATCACAATTAGAACCATAAAAACTGGATATAAAAATAAACATCAGTCTGCTTCAGCTTAACATATTTTCTTTTTAAACATGAAATAATTAGGTTAAAAATAAAACATCAATACAGTAAAAACATGATAAAAGATAGTAAAAGGGTTATTAAAAAACTTGAGTGTAAGCAATGTTAAAAAGTTGATTGTTGAAATGTTAAAAATAAAAACTTAATGTACAGGTCTCCTCCACAGTATCTCTTTCTCTACCTGTCTCTGGCAAGTGTTTTATAATGTGTGATGTATACATGGGCCTCAACTCCAAAGAGTTTATCTAAGGTTTTAGTGTATGTTGCACACAGAGTTTGTGTTAACTAGTAGAAAATAAACTGAAGTAAAACCGAGTAAATATATGGTCAAACCTCTTTGATGTGTGTGAGAATCTGGACCAAATCAACTAAAAGCATGAAAACAGAGGACTTTAGAGACAGACACAGTGAAGCTGGTGCCTGCAGGTTTGATGTACAGCTGTGGGGGCAATGTGAGAGGAAATGTACGTGACCAGTCCACTGAGGCGAACGTGTCTTCAAACACACAGATAATGAGATAATGAAGAGTTTTAGCGTGAGAGAGACATAGATATAATCAGTGTGGGGAGAGATAAGACAGTGTGTGAGAGTGAAATAAGTTCAGAAAGTTCAATTTATTTAAATTTTTAACTACGATATTGATCCTCTTCAAGATCCCCAAAATCCTCAGTGTTTCCACATTCTGACATTCACAAGATATGTTAAATGGAGCCATATTTTACTTTGAAGTTCCTGTTTTATCAAACAAATACCTGAAAGTGTAGAAGTGTACTGAACTACTGAATATGATAAAGAAATATGATTCAGTCATAATCCAGGGTTTCTGTTTATTTTTCAGTACAAATAACTATACTACTGTATTTAATAAGATATCGTTTGATTCATCGTTACATACGAGGTAAATGTGACAATTAATCATGATATTGATTTGAGGTGATATCACCCAGCTCTACTTTAAATTGCCTTCATGTTGAATATATGAGCCTTGCCTCAAGTTGCTTGACCTGCCATCTATTGGTGAGACACAGAAAAGCACCTTTAACACAGAAATAACTGAGGAGGAACAGAGAGCAGTTAGTAGACTGAAGGGTCGACGTCTCACTGATGACAACATTTATAATAAAAGACGGTTTCTTCAATGCTTTACTTTGAACCAAATGTCTCCAATAGATCAGTGTTAAACATCTTAACAAAACATCTAAGCTATGAGTTAAAGGATAGGTTCACAAACACTCCTGTTCATACTGCATATCAAAAGATCCTTCAAATGTGCTTTCAATGTAAGTGATGGAGGCCAAAATCCACAGTGTGTCCACACAGTCATTTAAAAGTTGATGTGAAGCTTATATGAGGCTTCAGCAGCCTGAGTTAGTCATATCAAGTGGATATCTGACACATTTACAGTCTTTTTAGCATCAGATTCCCTCTTTGTGTTTCCTCGGACAGTGTTTCCCTGTTGAGCTGCGGTGGAAGTATAGTAACAAAAAGAGGGACTTTGGCACTAAAAAGACTGTAACGTTGAAAGATATCTACTTGATTTGACTCATTTGGACGCTGAAGCTTCATATTAGCTTCAGATAAACTTTTAAATACATTTTTGCACAGAAGGAGGACTGTGGATTTTGTCTCCCATCACTTATATTGTAAGAGCATTATGAAGGGATCTTCTGATGGTGACTGTTGTTTTAAAACAGACTTGAAAAACTGTGAACCCGTCCTTTAATGCAATTAGTAAACTACATCTATGTGCAAGATGTATACAGAACAGCATGGAGTAGCAGTAATATGTACCTGAAATGTGCTTAAATACAATCCTTTACTTATTTTAAAATGCAATTTATCATATATTACACAAATGATACTGGAATTTTAAAAAAGTCACAATTACAGTAAAATTTGTGAATCAAGTTCATGTTTATTTGCAAAAAGCAAAGCAGTAAAGGCATGGATAAATACAGTTTAAGACACATTATACAAGAGATATTTTGTTTATGATAATAAAAACCAGAAATCACAATCAGAACCATAAAAACTGGATATAAAAATAAACATCAGTCTGCTTCAGCTTAACATATGTTTTTTTTAAACATGAAATAATTAAGTTAAAAATAAAACATCAATACAGTAAAAACATGATAAAAGATAGTAAAAGGATTATTAAAAAACTTGAGTGAAAGCAATGTTAAAAGGTTGATTGTTGAAATGTTAAAAATAAAAACTTAATGTACAGGTCTCCTCCACAGTATCTCTTTCTCTACCTGTCTTTGTATGTCACATCTTGTACATTTCACATTGATATCTATAGAAACCGTTATTGTCATTATACACAATACAATGAAATTAGGATATTGATATTTGGTATTTCACCTTGTAAAATAACATTTAATTTTTTTATTTTTTTATTTTTTTAAACGTGATGATGAGTAAATATGAACATATACACACAAAAACTCTCAAACAGCTGAAAGCTGCTCTCCTCTCCTGGTCCTCCTCAATACAATAAAAACACAATAAGAAAATTGTAAAAGAGTAAGAAAAAGTTAAGTGAAAGCAATTTGTTGAAATGTTAAAAAACAAAAAACAAAATAAAAACATAATGTACAGGTCTCCTCCACAGTATCTCTTTCTCTACCTGTCTCTGTATGTCACATCTTGTACATTTCACATTGATATCTATAGAAACCGTTATTGTCATTATACACAATACAATGAAATTAGGATATTGATATTTGATATTTCACCTCACAAAAGCAAATAAAAAAATAAATCATAAATTATCACATACACTGAGTATTTTTATTTTTTTTTTGTGATAATGAACATCTTAACCTCTCTCTCTGTCTCTTATGTTCAAATATGAACAGATAACATTGATTATTGTAATATCAAGAATTTAACACACTGTATTAAAGACACTGAGAAATGAGTACATATTTTTTTTCTTTTTTTAAAAAAACCTGATGATGAGTAAATATGAACATATACTCACACATATGACCTCTCAAACAGCTGTAATCTGCTCTCCTCTCCTGGTCGTCCTGGTTGCAGCGACAAAAACGACACAGAGCGTCAGCAGCAGACCGCTGAGCAGTGAAGACCTCACTGCATAGACGATGAAGCAAATCCCACACGGCTCTCTGTGCACTAAAAGGATCTTGGATATTGATGCACACTGATCATTTTGGTCCAAAGCTGCACACCAGTACTCCCCAGTGTCTTCCAGTGAGACATTAGAGAGAACCAGACCCACATTAGCGTAAGATAGTTTTATTCTGCTTCCCTCATCTAGTTCTTGTAGATTTAGATCAACGGTTATGCCTTCTGTTTGGTTCCACTTCATAAACCAAACGATCATGTAATCCCCTGTCTGACTGCATCTGAGAGTGACGTCTTCTCCCTCTGAGAAGAACACTACAGCAGGTGGACCCATTTTGAGGCAAACCATCAATAAATGCATTTCCATTTTTAAAGAGTGTTCACAGGTGTAATAACTTGAGTCATTCAATGTAAGTGATGAAAACACCAGTGAGTAGTTTCTTTCCAATACTGTGAAGTTGTTCCAGAAGGAGATGACATCCTTTGTATTGTCCTTCATCCAAAGTGGTGGCTGGTCATCACTGAGATCAGCACAGTCCAACACGGCCCTTTCTCCCACTGAGTAGAAGTGTATCTTTGGTAGTATATAAGTGTATACAGGATGACTACTAACACACTGCTTTTTGTTCATCACCAGACAGATGTACAGTGGAGAGGTTGTGAATTTGTAGTCAGATACAACAACAGCTGATGTGTTTTTCATCACTTCAAATGTTATTTTTTCATTGTTCATCAGTGACGTTGTGCTGCTCCCAAGAAGTTTTGTCCATATGTCTTCCTCATATCTCAACTTATGCTGGAGCCACTGGACCGTCAGATTATTGGCTGCTCCCTTACATGGTAGTTCAAATCTTTCACCCAACTTTACTTGAATATCTGTTATCTTATCTATTGTACCACAAACAACAATGCTGATGTTTTTCTCATATGTCACCTCACCTTCCGTCCAACACTGCTCTTGGTACAGGCCTGAGTGTGAGTGAGTCAGGTTGTGGATCTTGTAAGAAGAATTATTCACCTTGCTGACAACTGGAAGTCTTTCCTTCAAGTGTTCAGGTGCTGTGGAGTTTTGGGACCAGAGGTCAGAGGTGTTCAGCAGAACTCGCTTCCCCTCGCCGACAAATGTGGAGATGAGGCAGAAGTTGGCTTCCTTGGGTGGTTCAAAAGTGTAAGAGGCCTTCTGCTCTCGTATGGTGATAAGTTCTCTTGCATGAATGTTGTTGATGAGGGCAAACAGCAAGAAGGAGAGCTCTGCGACTGCAGCCATCCTGCTCTGAGATCTGCATGTGAGTGTGATGCAAACACTTGATACTTGTCAGCTCATGAGCTCAATATCGCCTCCCATCAGCTCTCCTTTATCTCACCATCATGAGAAACTTTGAACCATTCGGCTCCGTATCGAGTAATCTGTGTTTGTTGAAATTCAGTTCAACAGTTTCACTAATTAGTCCACAAACAGACAGTAGTGGAGAAAGTTTTAAAATCCTTTACTGAAGTCAAAATAAAAATACCAACGTCTAAAACCATTTCAAGTAAAAGTCAGGTGATGCTTGATTTGACAGGTCTCTTAATTTTATACTAATATCCTGGCAATTTGCAGGTTTTAACAGCTGGCAAGTGTTTTATAATGAATGTGATGTATACATGGGCCTCAACTCCAAAGAGTTTATCTAAGGTTTTAGTGTATGTTGCACACAGAGTTTGTGTTAACTAGTAGAAAATAAACTGAATTAAAACCGAGTAAATATATGGTCAAACCTCTTTGATGTGTGTGAGAATCTGCACCAAATCAACTAAAAGCATGAAAACAGAGGACTTTAGAGACAGACACAGTGAAGCTGGTGCCTGCAGGTTTGATGTACACATGTGGGGGCAATGTGAGAGGAAATGTACGTGACCAGTCCACTGAGGCGAACGTGTCTTCAAACACACAGATAATGAAGAGTTTTAGTGTGAGAGAGTCATAGATATAATCAGTGTGGGGAGAGATAAGACAGTGTGTGAGAGTGAAATAAGTTCAGAAAGTTCAATTTATTTAAATTTTTAACTAGGATATTGATCCTCTTCAAGATCCCCAAAATCCTCAGTGTTTCCACATTCTGACATTCACAAGATATGTTAAATGGAGCCGTATTTTACTTTGAAGTTCCTGTTTTATCAAACAAATACCTGAAAGTGTAGAAGTGTACTGAACTACTGAATATGATGAAGAAATATGATTCAGTCATAATCCAGGGTTTCTGTTTATTTTTCAGTACAAATAACTATACTACTGTATTTAATAAGATATTGTTTGATTCATCGTTACATACGAGGTAAATGTGACAATTAATCATGATATTGATTTGAGGTGATATCACCCAGCTCTACTTTAAATTGCCTTCATGTTGAATAAATGAGCCTTGCCTCAAGTTGCTTGGCCTGCCATCTATTGGTGAGACACAGAAAAGCACCTTTAACACAGAAATAACTGAGGAGGAACAGAGAGCAGTTAGTAGACTGAAGGGTCGACGTCTCACTGATGACAACATTTATAATAAAAGACGGTTTCTTCAACGTTTTACTTTGAACCAAATGTCTCCAATAGATCAGTGTTAAACATCTTAACAAAACATCTAAGCTGTGAGTTAAAGGATAGGTTCACAAACACTCCTGTTCATACTGGATATTAAAAGATCCTTCAAATGTGCTTTCAGTGTAAGTGATGGAGGCCAAAATCCACAGACATTTAAAAGTTGATGTGAAGCTTATATGAGGCTTCAGCAGTCTGAGTTAGTCATATCAAGTGGATATCTGACACATTTACAGTCTTTTTAGCATCAGATTCCCTCTTTGTGTTTCCTCGGACAGTGTTTCCCTGTTGAGCTGCGGTGGAAGTATAGTAACAAAAAGAGGGACTTTGGCACTAAAAAGACTGTAACGTTGAAAGATATCTACTTGATTTGACTCATTTGGATGCTGAAGCTTCATATTAGCTTCAGATTAACTTTTAAATACATTTTTGCACAGAAGGAGGACTGTGGATTTTGTCCTCCATCACTTATATTGTAAGAGCATTATGAAGGGATCTTCTAATGGTGACTGTTGTTTTAAAACAGACTTGAAAAACTGTGAACCCGTCCTTTAATGCAATTAGTAAACTACATCTATGTGCAAGATGTATACAGAACAGCATGGAGTAGCAGTAATATGTACCTGAAATGTGCTTAAATACAATCCTTTACTTATTTTAAAATGCAATTTATCATATATTATACAAATGATACTGGAATTTTAAAAAAGTCACAATTAAAGCAGTAAAATTTGTGAATCAAGTTCATTTTTATTTGCAAAAAGCAAAGCAGTAAAGGCATGGATAAATACAGTTTAAGACACATTATACAAGAGACATGTTGTTTATGATAATAAAAACCAGAAATCACAATCAGAACCATAAAAACTGGATATAAAAATAAACATCAGTCTGCTTCAGCTTAACATATGTTCTTTTTAAACATGAAATAATTAGGTTAAAAATAAAACATCAATACAGTAAAAACATGATAAAAGATAGTAAAAGGATTATTAACAAACTTGAGTGAAAGCAATGTTAAAAGGTTGATTGTTGAAATGTTAAAAATAAAAACATAATGTACAGGTCTCCTCCACAGTATCTCTTTCTCTACCTGTCTTTGTATGTCACATCTTGTACATTTCACATTGATATCTATAGAAACCGTTATTGTCATTATACAGAATACAATGAAATCAGGATATTGATATTTGATATTTCACCTTGAAAATGCAAATGAAAAAATAAATCATAAATTATCACATACACTGAGTCATATTTTTTTGTTTTGTAATAATGAACATCTCAACCTCTCTCTCTGTCTCTTATGTTCAAATATGAACAGATAACACTGATTATTACAATATCAAGAATATAACACACTGTATTAAAGACACTGAGAAATGAGTACATATATTTTTTTTCTTTTTTTTTTAAACCTGATGATGAGTAAATATGAACATATACTCACACATATGACCTCTCAAACAGCTGTAATCTGCTCTCCTCTCCTGGTCGTCCTGGTTACAGCGACGACAATGACACAGAGCGTCAGCAGCAGACCGCTGAGCAGTGAAGACCTCACTGCATAGACGATGAAGCAAATCCCACACGGCTCTCTGTGCACTAGAAGGATCTTGGATATTGACACACACTCATGATTTTGGTCCACAGCTACACACCAGTACTCCCCAGTGTCTTCCAGTGAGACATTAGAGAGAACCAGACGCATACTAGGACGAGATATTTTTATTCTGCTTCCCTCATCTAGTTCATGTGGATTTACATTAACGGTTCTGCCTTCTGTTTGGTTCCACTTCATAAACCAAAAGATCGTGTAATCCCCTGTCTGACTGCATCTGAGAGTGACGTCTTCTCCCTCTGAGAAGAACACTACAGCAGGTGGACCCATTTTGGGGCACACCGCAAGTAAATGCATTTCCTCTTTGAAAGAGTGTTCACAGCTGTAAAAACCTGAGTCATTAAATGTAAGTGATGAAAACACCAGTGAGTAGTTTTTTCCCAATACTGTGAAGTTGTTCCTGGAGGAGAAGAAATCCTTTGTAATGTACTTCTTCCACAGTGGTGGCTGGTCATCACTGAAATCAGCACAGTCCAACACGGCCCTTTCTCCCACTGAGGGGAAGTGTGTCTTTGGTTGTAATTTAGCTTGTACAGGATGACTACTAACACACTGCTTTTTGTTCATCACCAGACAGATGTACAGTGAAGAGGTTGTGAATTTGTAGTTGGATACAACAAGAGCTGATGTGTTTTTCATCACTTCAAATGTTCTTTTTTCATTGTCCATCAGCGACGTCGTGCTGCTCCCAAAAACTCTTGTCCATATGTCTTCCTCATATCTAGACTCACGCTGGAGCCACTGGACCGTCAAATCGTTGGCTGCTCCCTTACATGGTAGTTCAAATCTTTCACGCAAATTTACTGGAATAACTGTTATCTCATCTATTGTACCGCAAACAACAATGCTGATGTTTTTCTCATATGTCACCTCACCCTCCGTCCAACACTGCTCTTGGTACAGGCCTGAGTGTGAGTGAGTCAGGTTGTGGATCTTGTAAGAAGAATTATTCACCTTGCTGACAACTGGAAGTCTTTCCTTCAAGTGTTCAGGTACTGTGGAGTTTTGGGACCAGAGGTCAGAGGTGTTCAGCAGAACTCGCTTCCCCTCGCTGACAAATGTGGAGATGAGGCAGAAGTTGGCTTCCTTGGGCGGTTCAAAAGTGTAAGAGGCCTTCTGCTCTCGTATGGTGATAAGTTCTCTTGCATGAATGTTATTGGTGAGAGCAAACAGCAAGAAGGAGAGCTCTGCGACTGCAGCCATCCTGCTCTGAGATCTGCATGTGAGTGTGATGCAAATACTTGATACTTGTCACTTCATGAGCTCGATGTCGCCTCCCATCAGCTCTCCTTTATCTCACCATCATGGGAAACTTTGAACCATTAGGCTCCGTATCGAGTAATCTGTGTCTGTTTAAATTCAGTTCAACAGTTTCACTAATTAGTCCACAAACAGACAGTAGTGGAGAAAGTTTTAAAATCCTTTACTGAAGTCAAAATAAAGATACCAACGTCTAAAACTAATATCCTGGCAATTTGCAGATTTTAACAGCTGGCAAGTGTTTTATAATGAATGTGATGTATACATGGGCCTCAATTCCAAAGAGTTTATCTAAGGTTTTAGTGTATGTTGCACACAGAGTTTGTGTTAACTAGTAGAAAATAAACTGAATTATAACCGAGTAAATATATGGTCAAACTTCTTTGATGTGTCTGAGAATCTGGACCAAATCAACTAAAAGCATGAAAACAGAGGACTTTAGAGACAGACACAGTGAAGCTGGTGCCTGCAGGTTTGATGGACAGCTGTGGGGGAAATGTGAGAGGAAATGTACGTGACCAGTCCACTGAGGCGAACGTGTCTTCAAACACACAGATAATGAGATAATGAAGAGTTTTAGTGTGAGAGAGACATAGGGTGCATCCCAAGTCTCTAAAATTGCATCCATGTTTCCCTCACTTGCCTCTTTTCCTTGCGTCTTAGTCCCTCCCACCGTGGATGCAAGCAGAGACGCAAGGAAACCAAGCGAGGAGAGAGGAAACGAGGAAATTTGTCTTAAGAGACATGAGACGTCCTCTCCTCTGAAGCGTCACGTGAAGCGACGTCCGTTTCTGATGATGGCGTCAGCTGTCAGTCGGCTGTAACGGCTGTAGAAACTTCTGATGGAGTTTGTGTCTGCACACATGTGCACTGTGCTAATACTAATAAAGGTGCACAGTTATCACTGCAGCAGATGTTTCCCCTCTGCAGCCTGTTACTTGTTTAACAAACACCTAAATAACAAACTGCATTTATACTGTGTCCTGCTCAGACACACAGGAACCATTTCTACTCGCAGAATGTGTTTATATTATTTATTATTTGCAACTGTATTTTTGATAATCCTGATAGTGAATTCATTATTTAACAATGCAGAATATGATCAGGGTGTCTTCTGAACACTGGAAAATATGTATTTGGCTAAATGTTTCAGGGCAGATGGAAATGATGTAACTCATATCAAACCCGACACTCAGGAATTTTCAGCTTCACATGTGACTGAATGGAAATGACGATAAATGATATATAATATAAATGTGTTTAACTGTTGTTATGGATAAAATTTAAGTCAGGAAGAGTCTGTCTGTCAGTAAGAAACAGTTTAATGGAGGAAACAACAGATCATGAAAAGAAAAATCTTTCTAATAAATGAAGAAAGTTGTTTATGGTTTTTTTGTTGATCAGACCGACAATTAACAGATTTTAACTAGATGATGAATCAGAAAACAAATAAAACACAAAACTTGGGAGTGAAACACTTAAATTTAATCTGTAATCTGTCTCCACTGCGGTATGAAACTGCAGTGATGTATCAGATCAGTCAGATCAGCTGCAGCATCCAATCAATAACTGATATCCAATAAGGGGGCGTGTCCACCGGTAAAAGACTTCCGTGAAGGCTGCTCTCGTGTTGGAGGAGCGAGGAGACATAAAATAAGAGACTTGAGATGTACCCATAGATATAACATGTGATGGGAGAGATATGTCTGTGTATGGGAGCTCTGCTATGGGATGGCGTCCCGTTCTTCAACCAGCATTTGTCGCAAGTCAGCCAACGTGGTTGTGTTGGTCACTCTGGCACGAACAGCATACCCAAGCTGATCCCACAAGTGTTCAATGGGGGTTGAGGTCAGAACTGCTGGCAGGCCATTCCATCCTCTCCATTCCCGAATTCTGGAGGTAGTCTCTGATAAACCTCACTCTGTGGGGGCGAGCGTTGTCATCTTGGAGGATAGAGTTCGGTCCCAGACTGTGGAGATATGGGATTGCCACTGGTTGCAGAATCTCATCTCGATATCTGCATTGAGATTGCCTCCAATGATGACAAGCCTCTTTTTTCCAGTGAAGGAGATGCCGCCCCACACCATCACACTGTCTCCACCAGAAGATGTTACTCTATCGGTGCAGCAATCAGCATAGTGTTCTCCGCATCCTCTCCACACTTTGACCCTACGATCCAACTGCTGTAGGCAGAATCTGGACTCATTGTTGAACGTAACGTTCCTCCACATGTTCAGGTTCCAGTGCATGTGTTGCCGACACCAGCACAAACGGGCCTAACGGTGAAGGGCAGTCATGGCAGGCCTCCGGGCAGCCCTATGAGACTGGAGATTGGCTGCGTGCAGTCTGTTCCAGATTGTCTGGGCAGTGAGCCGTCATGCTTGATTGGCACCTGATTGGCAGCACCTGGGGGTACCAGAAGCTCAAAACAAGAGTCAATAGCAACAGCAAAATAAGCTGTTTGATTGGCAGAGACGATTTGGCATATTTTTCATGGGCGCAACCCGCATACTTAGCTCTGCTGCTCATCCCACAAATACATGTTCCTTACAAATGTGGCACCATTTAAAAGGGAAATAAACAGGCTTTCCAACAGTATGAGATTTATTGCAGAGAAGCATTTTTACAACAAAGAAATAATCTACCAAACACAAATTTCCTCACTTTTTGTGTTAAATTTATATTACTAGGCAGATTAATATTAATACTATTGAGTCATATTATTAAGTACTATATGTTTTTTATGTAAAATCCTAATCTGAAAAGTAGCCAAGTGGAGTTAAAAGTAGAAAATTTCAACAAAGTAAATTAAAAGTAAAGTAGAACCAAATAGAAACAGTCAGGTAAAAGAAAGTACAAATACCTCAAATATGTACATTATAGAATATAAAGAATTCTCTAATCTGATTGGCTGACAAGTGTTTTATAACGAATGGGATGTATACATGGGCCTCAACTCCAAAGAGTTTATCTAAGGTTTTAGTGTATGTTGCACACAGAGTTTGTGTTAACTAGTAGAAAATAAACTGAATTAAATACCAAGCAAATATATGATCAAACCTCTTTGACGTGTGTGAGAATCTGCACCAAATCAACTAAAAGCATGAAAACAGAGGACTTTAGAGACAGACACAGTGAAACTGGTGCCTGCAGGTTTGATGGACAGCTGTGGGGGAAATGTGAGAGGAAATGTACGTGACCAGTCCACTGAGGCGAACGTGTCCTCAAACACACAGATAATGAAGAGTTAGAGTGTGAGAGACACATAGCTATAACGTGTGATGGGAGAGATATGTCTGTTTGTGAGAACAAAACAAGTTCAGAAAGTTCAGTTTATTTAAATTTTTAACTAGGATATTGATCCTCTTCAAGATCTCCACAATCCACAGTGTTTCCACACAGTCACTTACTGCAAAAAATGCATTTAAAAGTTGATGTGAAGCTTATATGAGGCTTCAGCAGTCTGAGTTAGTCATATCAAGTGGATATCTGACACATTTACAGACTTTTTAGCATCAGATTCCCTCTTTGTGTTTCCTCAGACAGTGTTTCCCTGTTGAGCTGCGGTGGAAGTATAGTAACAAAAAGAGGGACTTTGGCACTAAAAAGACTGTAACGTTGAAAGATATCTACTTGATTTGACTCATTTGGATGCTGAAGCTTCATATTAGCTTCAGATTAACTTTTAAATACATTTTTGCACAGAAGGAGGACTGTGGATTTTGTCTCCCATCACTTATATTGTAAGTGCATTATGAAGGGATCTTCTAATGGTGACTGTTGTTTTAAAACAGACTTGAAAAACTGTGAACCCGTCCTTTAATGCAATTAGTAAACTACATCTATGTGCAAGATGTATACAGAACAGCATGGAGTAGCTGTAATATGTACCTGAAATGTGCTTAAATACAATCCTTTACTTTATTTTAAAATGCAATTTATCATATATTACACAAATGATACTGGAATTTTAAAAAAGTCACAATTAAAGCAGTAAAATTTGTGAATCAAGTTCATGTTTATTTGCAAAAAGCAAAGCAGTAAAGGCATGGATAAATACAGTTTAAGACACTTTATACAAGAGACATGTTGTTTATGATAATAAAAACCAGAAATCACAATCAGAACCATAAAAACTGGATATAAAAATAAACATCAGTCTGCTTCAGCTTAACATATGTTCTTTTTAAACATGAAATAATTAGGTTAAAAATAAAACGTCAATACAGTAAAAACATGATAAAAGATAGTAAAAGGATTATTAATAAACTTGAGTGAAAGCAATGTTAAAAGGTTGATTGTTGAAATGTTAAAAATAAAAACATAATGTACAGGTCTCCTCCACAGTATCTCTTTCTCTACCTGTCTTTGTATGTCACATCTTGTACATTTCACATTGATATCTATAGAAACCGTTATTGTCATTATACACAATACAATGACATCAGGATATTGATATTTGATATTTCACCTTGTAAAATAACATTTAATTTTTTTATTTTTTTTATTTTTTTAAATGTGATGATGAGTAAATATGAACATATACACACATGAACTCTCACACAGCTGAAAGCTGCTCTCCTCTCCTGGTCCTCCTCAAGACAATAAAAACTCAATAAGAAAATTGTAAAAGAGTAAGAAAAAGTTAAGTGAAAGCAATTTGTTGAAATGTTAAAAAACAAAAAACAAAATAAAAACATAATGTACAGGTCTCCTCCACAGTATCTCTTTCTCTACCTGTCTTTGTATGTCACATCTTGTACATTTCACATTGATATCTATAGAAACCGTTATTGTCATTATACACAATACAATGAAATTAGGATATTGATATTTGATATTTCACCTCACAAAAGCAAATAAAAGAATAAATCATAAATTATCACATACACTGAATATTTTTTTTTTGTGATAATGAACATCTCAACCTCTCTCTCTGTCTCTTATGTTCAAATATGAACAGATAACACTGATTATTGCAATATCAAGAATTTAACACACTGTATTAAAGACAATGAGAAATGAGTACATATTTTTTTTCTTTTTTTTAAAAAAACCTGATGCTGAGTAAATATGAACATATACTCACACATATGACCTCTCAAACA
The DNA here is from genome assembly GCF_963924715.1 of Thunnus thynnus. Taxonomy (NCBI): domain Eukaryota; kingdom Metazoa; phylum Chordata; class Actinopteri; order Scombriformes; family Scombridae; genus Thunnus; species Thunnus thynnus. Next base: position 32,140,632 of record NC_089523.1, read on the forward strand.
GCTGTAATCTGCTCTCCTCTCCTGGTCGTCCTGGTTGCAGCGACAAAAACGACACAGAGCGTCAGCAGCAGACCGCTGAGCAGTGAAGACCTCACTGCATAGACGATGAAGCAAATCCCACACGGCTCTCTGTGCACTAGAAGGATCTTGGATATTGATGCACACTGATCATTTTGGTCCACAGCTGCACACCAGTACTCCCCAGTGTCTTCCAGTGAGACATTAGAGAGAACCAGACCCACATTAGCGTGAGATCTTTTTATTCTGCTTCCCTCAATTTCTCCTTGTGCATTTACATTAACAGTTCTGCCTTCTGTTTGGTTCCACTTCATAAACCAAAAGATCGCGACATCCCCTGTCTGACTGCATCTGAGAGTGACGTCTTCTCCCTCTGAGAAGAACGCTACAGCAGGTGGACCCATTTTGGGGCACACCTTCAAAAAATGTATTTCCATTTTTAAAGAGTGTTCACACATGTAAGAACCTGAGTCATTCAATGTAAGTGATGAAAACACCAGTGAGTAGTTTCTTCTCAATACTGTGAAGTTGGAGGAGATTAAATCCTTTGTATTGTATTTCATCCAAAGTGGTGGCTGGTCATCACTAAGATCAGCACAGTCCAACACGGCCCTTTCTCCCACTGAGTAGAAGTGTATCTTTGGTTGTATAGTAGTGTATACAGGATGACTACTAACACACTGCTTTTTGTTCATCACCAGACAGATGTACAGTGGAGAGGTTGTGAATTTGTAGTCAATTACAACAACAGCTGATGTGTTTTTCATCACTTCAAATGTTATTTTTTCATTGTCCATCAGCGACGTCGTGCTGCTCCCAAAAACTCTTGTCCATATGTCTTCCTCATTTCTAAACTTATGCTGGAGCCACTGGACCGTCAGATCGTTGGCTGCTCCCTTACATGGTAGTTCAAATCTTTCACCCAACTTCACTGGAATAACTGTTGTCTCATCTATTGTACCGCAAACAACAATGCTGATGTTTTTCTCATATGTCACCTCACCCTCCGTCCAACACTGCTCTTGGTACAGGCCTGAGTGTGAGTGAGTCAGGTTGTGGATCTTGTAAGAAGAATTATTCACCTTGCTGACAACTGGAAGTCCTTCCTTCAAGTGTTCAGGTGCTGTGGAGTTTTGGGACCAGAGGTCAGAGGTGTTCAGCAGAACTTGCTTCCCCTCGCCGACAAATGTGGAGATGAGGCAGAAGTTGGCTTCCTTGGGTGGTTTAAAGGTGAAAGAGTCCTTCTGCTCTTCTATGACGATAAGTTCTTCTGCATGAATGTTGTTGATGAGGGCAAGCAGCAAGAAGGAGAGCTCTGCGACTGCAGCCATCCTGCTCTGAGATCTGCATGTGAGTGTGATGCAAACACTTGATACTTGTCAGCTCATGAGCTCAATATCGCCTCCCATCAGCTCTCCTTTATCTCACCATCATGGGAAACTTTGAACCATTAGGCTCCGTATCGAGTAATCTGTGTTTGTTGAAATTCAGTTCAACAGTTTCACTAATTAGTCCACAAACAGACAGTAGTGAAGAAAGTTTTAAAATCCTTTACTGAAGTCAAAATAAAGATACCAACGTCTAAAACTATTTCAAGTAAAAGTCGAGTGATGCTTGATTTGACAGGTCTCTTAATTTTATACTAATATCCTGGCAATTTGCAGGTTTTAACAGCTGGCAAGTGTTTTATAATGAATGTGATGTATACATGGGCCTCAACTCCAAAGAGTTTATCTAAGGTTTTAGTGTATGTTGCACACAGAGTTTGTGTTAACTAGTAGAAAATAAACTGAATTAAAACCGAGTAAATATATGGTCAAACCTCTTTGATGTGTGTGAGAATCTGCACCAAATCAACTAAAAGCATGAAAACAGAGGACTTTAGAGACAGACACAGTGAAGCTGGTGCCTGCAGGTTTGATGGACAGCTGTGGGGGCAATGTGAGAGGAAATGTACGTGACCAGTCCACTGAGGCGAACGTGTCTTCAAACACACAGATAATGAGATAATGAAGAGTTTTAGCGTGAGAGAGACATAGATATAATCAGTGTGGGGAGAGATAAGACAGTGTGTGAGAGTGAAATAAGTTCAGAAAGTTCAATTTATTTAGATTTTTAACTACGATATTGATCCTCTTCAAGATCCCCAAAATCCTCAATGTTTCCACATTCTGACATTCACAAGATATGTTAAATGGAGCCGTATTTTACTTTGAAGTTCCTGTTTTATCAAACAAATACCTGAAAGTGTAGAAGTGTACTGATCTACTGAATATGATAAAGAAATATGATTCAGTCATAATCCAGGGTTTCTGTTTATTTTTCAGTACAAATAACTATACTACTGTATTTAATAAGATATCGTTTGATTCATCGTTACATACGAGGTAAATATGACAATTAATCATGATATTGATTTGAGGTGATATCACCCAGCTCTACTTTAAATTGCCTTCATATTGAATATATGAGCCTTGCCTCAAGTTGTTTGACCTGCCATCTATTGGTGAGACACAGAAAAGCACCTTTAACACAGAAATAACTGAGGAGGAACAGAGAGCAGTTAGTAGACTGAAGGGTCGACGTCTCACTGATGACAACATTTATAATAAAAGACGGTTTCTTCAATGCTTTACTTTGAACCAAATGTCTCCAATAGATCAGTGTTAAACATCTTAACAAAACATCTAAGCTATGAGTTAAAGGATGGGTTCACAAACACTCCTGTTCATACTGGATATTAAAAGATCCTTCAAATGTGCTTTCAATGTAAGTGATGGAGGCCAAAATCCACAGTGTGTCCACACAGTCATTTAAAAGTTGATGTGAAGCTTATATGAGGCTTCATCAGTCTGAGTTAGTCATATCAAGTGGATATCTGACACATTTACAGTCTTTTTAGCATCAAATTCCCTCTTTGTGTTTCCTCAGACAGTGTTTCCCTGTTGAGCTGCGGTGGAAGTATAGTAACAAAAAGAGGGACTTTGGCACTAAAAAGACTGTAACGTTGAAAGATATCTACTTGATTTGACTCATTTGGATGCTGAAGCTTCATATTAGCTTCAGATAAACTTTTAAATACATTTTTGCACAGAAGCAGGACTGTGGATTTTGTCTCCCATCACTTATATTGTAAGAGCATTATGAAGGGATCTTCTAATGGTGACTGTTGTTTTAAAACAGACTTGAAAATCTGTGGACCCGTCCTTTAATGCAATTAGTAAACTACATCTATGTGCAAGATGTATACAGAACAGCATGGAGTAGCAGTAATATGTACCTGAAATGTGCTTAAATACAATCCTTTACTTATTTTAAAATGCAATTTATCATATATTACACAAATGATACTGGAATTTTAAAAAAGTCACAATTAAAGCAGTAAAATTTGTGAATCAAGTTCATGTTTATTTGCAAAAAGCAAAGCAGTAAAGGCATGGATAAATACAGTTTAAGACACATTATACAAGAGATATTTTGTTTATGATAATAAAAACCAGAAATCACAATCAGAACCATAAAAACTGGATATAAAAATAAACATCAGTCTGCTTCAGCTTAACATATGTTTTTTTTAAACATGAAATAATTAGGTTAAAAATAAAACATCAATACAGTAAAAACATGATAAAAGATAGTAAAAGGGTTATTAAAAAACTTCAGTGAAAGCAATGTTAAAAAGTTGATTATTGAAATGTTAAAAAAATAAAAACATAATGTACAGGTCTCCTCCACAGTATCTCTTTCTCTACCTGTCTTTGTATGTCACATCTTGTACATTTCACATTGATATCTATAGAAACCGTTATTGTCATTATACACAATACAATGAAATCGGGATATTGATATTTGGTATTTCACCTTGTAAAATAACATTTAATTTTTTTTTTTCTTTTTTTTTTTAAACGTGATGATGAGTAAATATGAACATATACACACATGAACTCTCAAACAGCTGAAAGCTGCTCTCCTCTCCTGGTCCTCCTCAATACAATAAAAACACAATAAGAAAATTGTAAAAGAGTAAGAAAAAGTTAAGTGAAAGCAATTTGTTGAAATGTTAAAAAACAAAAAACAAAATAAAAACTTAATGTACAGGTCTCCTCCACAGTATCTCTTTCTCTACCTGTCTTTGTATGTCACATCTTGTACATTTCACACTGATATCTATAGAAACCGTTATTGTCATTATACACAATACAATGAAATCAGGATATTGATATTTGATATTTCACCTCACAAAAGCAAATGAAAAAATAAATCATAAATTATCACATACACTGAGTCATTTTTTTTTTTTTGTGATAATGAACATCTCAACCTCTCTCTCTGTCTCTTATGTTCAAATATGAACAGATAACATTGATTATTGCAATATCAAGAATTTAACACACTGTATTAAAGACAATGAGAAATGAGTACATATTCAAAAACCTGATGATGAGTAAATATGAACATATACTCACACATATGACCTCTCAAACAGCTGTAAACTGCTCTCCTCTCCTGGTCGCCCTGGTTGCAGCAACAAAAACGACACAGAGCGTCAGCAGCAGACCGCTGAGCAGTGAAGACCTCACTGCATAGACGATGAAGCAAATCCCACACGGCTCTCTGTGCAGTAGAAGGATCTTGGATATTGATGCACACTGATAATTTTGGTCCACAGCCGCACACCAGTACTGCCCAGTGTCTTCCAGTGAGACATTAGAGAGAACCAGACGCACACTAGGACGAGATATTTTTATTCTGCTTCCCTCATCTTGTTTTTGTAGATTTATGTTAACGGTTCTGCCTTCTGTTTGGTTCGACTTCATGAACCAAATGATCTTGAAATCCCCTGTCTGATTGCATCTGAGAGTGACGTCTTCTCCCTCTGAGAAGAACGCTACAGCAGGTGGACCAATTTTGGGGCACACCTCAAGTAAATGTATTTCCATTTTTAAAGAGTTTTCACAGCTGTAAAAACCTGAGTCATTAAATGTAAGTGATGGAAACACCAGTGTGTCGTTTTTTCCCAATTCTGTGAAGTTGTCCCAGGAGGAGATGAAATCCTTTGTAATGTACTTCTTCCAAAGTGGTGGCTGGTCATCACTGAGATCAGTGCAGTCCAACACGGCCCTTTCTCCCACTGAGTAGAAGTGTATCTCTGTTCGTATTTCAGTTTTTACAGAATAGTTGCTAACAAACTGCTCTCTCTTCCTCAGCAGACAGATGTACTCTGAAGAGGTTGTGAATTTGTAGTCAGATACAACAAGAGCTGATATATTTTTCATCTCTTCAGATGTTCTTTTTTCATTGTCCATCAGCGACGTCGTGCTGCTCCCAAAAACTCTTGTCCATATGTATTTTTTATATCCAGACTCACGCTGGAGCCACTGGACCGTCAGATTGTTGGCCTCTCCCTTACATGGTAGTTCAAATCCTTCACCCAACTTTACTTTAATAGTTGTTTTCTCAACTATTGTACCGCAAACAACAATGCTGATGTTTTTCTCATATGGCACCTCACCCTCCGTCCAACACTGCTCTTGGTACAGGCCTGAGTGTGAGTGAGTCAGGTTGTGGATCTTGTAAGAAGAATTATTCACCTTGCTGACAACTGGAAGTCTTTCCTTCAAGTGTTCAGGTGCTGTGGAGTTTTGGGACCAGAGGTCAGAGGTGTTCAGCAGAACTCGCTTCCCCTCGCCGACAAATGTGGAGATGAGGCAGAAGTTGGCTTCCTTGGGTGGTTCAAAGGTGTAAGAGGCCTTCTGCTCTCGTATGGTGATAAGTTCTCTTGCATGATTGTTGTTGGTGAGAGCAAACAGCAAGAAGGAGAGCACTGCGACTGCAGCCATCCTGCTCTGAGATCTGCATGTGAGTGTGATGCAAATACTTGATACTTGTCACTTCATGAGCTCGATGTCGCCTCCCATCAGCTCTCCTTTATCTCACCATCATGGGAAACTTTGAACCATGAGGCTCCATATCGAGTAATCTGTGTCTGTTTAAATTCAGTTCAACAGTTTCACTAATTAGTCCACAAACAGACAGTAGTGGAGAAAGTTTTAAAATCCTTTACTGAAGTCAAAATAAAGATACCAACGTCTAAAACTAATATTCTGGCAATTTGCAGATTTTAACAGCTGGCAAGTGTTTTATAATGAATGTGATGTATACATGGGCCTCAATTCCAAAGAGTTTATCTAAGGTTTTAGTGTATGTTGCACACAGAGTTTGTGTTAACTAGTAGAAAATAAACTGAATTAAAACCGAGTAAATATATGGTCAAACTTCTTTGATGTGTGTGAGAATCTGGACCAAATCAACTAAAAGCATGAAAACAGAGGACTTTAGAGACAGACACAGTGAAGCTGGTGCCTGCAGGTTTGATGGACAGCTGTGGGGGAAATGTGAGAGGAAATGTACGTGACCAGTCCACTGAGGCGAATGTGTCTTCAAACACACAGATAATGAGATAATGAAGAGTTTTAGCGTGAGAGAGACATAGGGTGCATCCCAAGTCTCTAAAATTGCATCCATGTTTCCCTCACTTTGCTTCTTTTCCTTGCGTCTTAGTCCCTCCCACCGTGGATGCAAGCAGAGACGCAAGGAAACCAAGCGAGGAGAGAGGAAACGAGGAAATTTGTCTTAAGAGACATGAGACGTCCTCTCCTCTGAAGCGTCACGTGAAGCGACGTCCGTTTCTGATGATGGCGTCAGCTGTCCGTCGGCTGTAACGGCTGTAGAAACTTCTGATGGAGTTTGTGTCTGCACACATGTGCGCTGTGCTAATACTAATAAAGGTGCACAGTTATCACTGCAGCAGATGTTTCCCCTCTGCAGCCTGTTACTTGTTTAACAAACACCTAAATAACAAACTGCATTCTGCATTTATACTGTGTCCTGCTCAGACACACAGGAACCATTTCTACTCGCAGAATGTGTTTATATTATTTATTGATTATTTGAAACTGTATTTTTTGATAATCCTGATAGTGAATTCATTATTTAACAATGCAGAATATGATCAGGGTGTCTTCTGAACACTGGAAAATATGTATTTGGCTAAATGTTTCAGGGCAGATGGAAATGATGTAACTCATATCAAACCCCACACTCAGGAATTTTCAGCTTCACATGTGACTGAATGGAAATGACGATGAATGATATATAATATAAATGTGTTTAACTGTTATTATGGATAAAATTTAAGTCAGGAAGAGTCTGTCTGTCAGTAAGAAACAGTTTAATGGAGGAAATAACAGATCATGAAAAGAAAAATCTTTCTAATAAATGAAGAAAGTTGTTTATGGTTTTTTTGTTGATCAGACCGACAATTCACAGATTTTAACTCGATGATGAATCAGAAAACAAATAAAACACAAAACTTGGGAGTGAAACACTTAAATTTAATCTGTAATCTGTCTCCACTTCGGTATGAAACTGCAGTGATGTATCAGATCAGTCAGATCAGCTGCAGCATCCAATCAATAACTGATATCCAATAAGGGGGCGTGTCCACCGGTAAAAGACTTCCGTGAAGGCTGCTCTCGTGTTGGAGGAGCGAGGAGACATAAAATAAGAGACTTGAGATGTACCCATAGATATAACATGTGATGGGAGAGATATGTCTGTGTATGGGAGCTCTGCTATGGGATGGCATCCCATTCTTCAACCAGCATTTGTCGCAAGTCAGCCAACGTGGTTGTGTTGGTCACTCTGGCACGAACAGCACACCCAAGCTGATCCCACAAGTGTTCAATGGGGGTTGAGGTCAGAACTGCTGGCAGGCCATTCCATCCTCTCCATTCCCGAATTCTGGAGGTAGTCTCTGATAAACCTCACTCTGTGGGGGCGAGCGTTGTCATCTTGGAGGATAGAGTTCGGTCCCAGACTGTGGAGATATGGGATTGCCACTGGTTGCAGAATCTCATCTCGATATCTGCATTGAGATTGCCTCCAATGATGACAAGCCTCTTTTTTCCAGTGAAGGAGATGCCGCCCCACACCATCACACTGTCTCCACCAGAAGATGTTACTCTATCGGTGCAGCAATCAGCATAGTGTTCTCCGCATCCTCTCCACACTTTGACCCTACGATCCAACTGCTGTAGGCAGAATCTGGACTCATTGTTGAACGTAACGTTCCTCCACATGTTCAGGTTCCAGTGCATGTGTTGCCGACACCAGCACAAACGGGCCTAACGGTGAAGGGCAGTCATGGCAGGCCTCCGGGCAGCCCTATGAGACTGGAGATTGGCTGCGTGCAGTCTGTTCCAGATTGTCTGGGCAGTGAGCCGTCATGCTTGATTGGCACCTGATTGGCAGCACCTGGGGGTACCAGAAGCTCAAAACAAGAGTCAATAGCAACAGCAAAATAAGCTGTTTGATTGGCAGAGACGATTTGGCATATTTTTCATGGGCGCAACCCGCATACTTAGCTCTGCTGCTCATCCCACAAATACATGTTCCTTACAAATGTGGCACCATTTAAAAGGGAAATAAACAGGCTTTCCAACAGTATGAGATTTATTGCAGAGAAGCATTTTTACAACAAAGAAATAATCTACCAAACACAAATTTCCTCACTTTTTGTGTTAAATTTATATTACTAGGCAGATTAATATTAATACTATTGAGTCATATTATTAAGTACTATATGTTTTTTATGTAAAATCCTAATCTGAAAAGTAGCCAAGTGGAGTTAAAAGTAGAAAATTTCAACAAAGTAAATTAAAAGTAAAGTAGAACCAAATAGAAACAGTCAGGTAAAAGAAAGTACAAATACCTCAAATATGTACATTATAGAATATAAAGAATTCTCTAATCTGATTGGCTGACAAGTGTTTTATAACGAATGGGATGTATACATGGGCCTCAACTCCAAAGAGTTTATCTAAGGTTTTAGTGTATGTTGCACACAGAGTTTGTGTTAACTAGTAGAAAATAAACTGAATTAAATACCAAGCAAATATATGATCAAACCTCTTTGACGTGTGTGAGAATCTGCACCAAATCAACTAAAAGCATGAAAACAGAGGACTTTAGAGACAGACACAGTGAAACTGGTGCCTGCAGGTTTGATGGACAGCTGTGGGGGAAATGTGAGAGGAAATGTACGTGACCAGTCCACTGAGGCGAACGTGTCCTCAAACACACAGATAATGAAGAGTTAGAGTGTGAGAGACACATAGCTATAACGTGTGATGGGAGAGATATGTCTGTTTGTGAGAACAAAACAAGTTCAGAAAGTTCAGTTTATTTAAATTTTTAACTAGGATATTGATCCTCTTCAAGATCTCCACAATCCACAGTGTTTCCACACAGTCACTTACTGCAAAAAATGCATTTAAAAGTTGATGTGAAGCTTATATGAGGCTTCAGCAGTCTGAGTTAGTCATATCAAGTGGATATCTGACACATTTACAGACTTTTTAGCATCAGATTCCCTCTTTGTGTTTCCTCAGACAGTGTTTCCCTGTTGAGCTGCGGTGGAAGTATAGTAACAAAAAGAGGGACTTTGGCACTAAAAAGACTGTAACATTGAAAGATATCTACTTGATTTGACTCATTTGGATGCTGAAGCTTCATATTAGCTTCAGATTAACTTTTAAATACATTTTTGCACAGAAGGAGGACTGTGGATTTTGTCTCCCATCACTTATATTGTAAGTGCATTATGAAGGGATCTTCTAATGGTGACTGTTGTTTTAAAACAGACTTGAAAAACTGTGAACCCGTCCTTTAATGCAATTAGTAAACTACATCTATGTGCAAGATGTATACAGAACAGCATGGAGTAGCAGTAATATGTACCTGAAATGTGCTTAAATACAATCCTTTACTTATTTTAAAATGCAATTTATCATATATTACACAAATGATACTGGAATTTTAAAAAAGTCACAATTAAAGCAGTAAAATTTGTGAATCAAGTTCATGTTTATTTGCAAAAAGCAAAGCAGTAAAGGCATGGATAAATACAGTTTAAGACACTTTATACAAGAGACATGTTGTTTATGATAATAAAAACCAGAAATCACAATCAGAACCATAAAAACTGGATATAAAAATAAACATCAGTCTGCTTCAGCTCAACATATGTTCTTTTTAAACATGAAATAATTAGGTTAAAAATAAAACGTCAATACAGTAAAAACATGATAAAAGATAGTAAAAGGATTATTAATAAACTTGAGTGAAAGCAATGTTAAAAGGTTGATTGTTGAAATGTTAAAAATAAAAACATAATGTACAGGTCTCCTCCACAGTATCTCTTTCTCTACCTGTCTTTGTATGTCACATCTTGTACATTTCACATTGATATCTATAGAAACCGTTATTGTCATTATACACAATACAATGAAATCAGGATATTGATATTTGATATTTCACCTTGTAAAATAACATTTAATTTTTTTATTTTTTTTATTTTTTTAAATGTGATGATGAGTAAATATGAACATATACACACATGAACTCTCACACAGCTGAAAGCTGCTCTCCTCTCCTGGTCCTCCTCAAGACAATAAAAACTCAATAAGAAAATTGTAAAAGAGTAAGAAAAAGTTAAGTGAAAGCAATTTGTTGAAATGTTAAAAAACAAAAAACAAAATAAAAACATAATGTACAGGTCTCCTCCACAGTATCTCTTTCTCTACCTGTCTTTGTATGTCACATCTTGTACATTTCACATTGATATCTATAGAAACCGTTATTGTCATTATACACAATACAATGAAATTAGGATATTGATATTTGATATTTCACCTCACAAAAGCAAATAAAAGAATAAATCATAAATTATCACATACACTGAATATTTTTTTTTTGTGATAATGAACATCTCAACCTCTCTCTCTGTCTCTTATGTTCAAATATGAACAGATAACACTGATTATTGCAATATCAAGAATTTAACACACTGTATTAAAGACAATGAGAAATGAGTACATATTTTTTTTCTTTTTTTTAAAAAAACCTGATGCTGAGTAAATATGAACATATACTCACACATATGACCTCTCAAACAGCTGTAATCTGCTCTCCTCTCCTGGTCGTCCTGGTTACAGCGACGACAACGACACAGAGCGTCAGCAGCAGACCGCTGAGCAGTGAAGACCTCACTGCATAGACGATGAAGCAAATCCCACACGGCTCTCTGTGCACTAGAAGGACCTTGGATATTGATGCACACTGATCATTTTGGTCCACAGCTGCACACCAGTACTCCCCAGTGTCTTCCAGTGAGACATTAGAGAGAACCAGACCCACATTAGCGTGAGATCTTTTTATTCTGCTTCCCTCAATTTCTCCTTGTGCATTTACATTAACAGTTCTGCCTTCTGTTTGGTTCCACTTCATAAACCAAATGATCACGAAATCCCCTGTCTGACTGCATCTGAGAGTGACGTCTTCTCCCTCTGAGAAGAACGCTACAGCAGGTGGACCCATTTTGGGGCACACCTTCAAAAAATGTATTTCCATTTTTAAAGAGTGTTCACACATGTAAGAACCTGAGTCATTCAATGTAAGTGATGAAAACACCAGTGAGTAGTTTCTTCTCAATACTGTGAAGTTGGAGGAGATTAAATCCTTTGTATTGTACTTCATCCAAAGTGGTGGCTGGTCATCACTAAGATCAGCACAGTCCAACACGGCCCTTTCTCCCACTGAGTAGAAGTGTATCTTTGGTTGTATAGTAGTGTATACAGGATGACTACTAACACACTGCTTTTTGTTCATCACCAGACAGATGTACACTGGAGAGGTTGTGAATTTGTAGTCAATTACAACAACAGCTGATGTGTTTTTCATCACTTCAAATGTTATTTTTTCATCGTCCATCAGCGACGTCGTGCTGCTCCCAAAAAGTTTTGTCCATATGTCTTCCTCATTTCTAAACTTATGCTGGAGCCACTGGACCGTCAGATCGTTGGCTGCTCCCTTACATGGTAGTTCAAATCTTTCACCCAACTTCACTGGAATAACTGTTGTCTCATCTATTGTACCGCAAACAACAATGCTGATGTTTTTCTCATATGTCACCTCACCCTCCGTCCAACACTGCTCTTGGTACAGGCCTGAGTGTGAGTGAGTCAGGTTGTGGATCTTGTAAGAAGAATTATTCACCTTGCTGACAACTGGAAGTCCTTCCTTCAAGTGTTCAGGTGCTGTGGAGTTTTGGGACCAGAGGTCAGAGGTGTTCAGCAGAACTTGCTTCCCCTCGCCGACAAATGTGGAGATGAGGCAGAAGTTGGCTTCCTTGGGTGGTTTAAAGGTGAAAGAGTCCTTCTGCTCTTCTATGACGATAAGTTCTTCTGCATGAATGTTGTTGATGAGGGCAAGCAGCAAGAAGGAGAGCTCTGCGACTGCAGCCATCCTGCTCTGAGATCTGCATGTGAGTGTGATGCAAATACTTGATACTTGTCACCTCATGAGTTTGATGTCACCTCCCATCAGCTCTCCTTTATCTCACCATCATGGGAAACTTTGAACCATTAGGCTCCATATCGAGTAATCTGTGTCTGTTGAAATTCAGTTCAACAGTTTCACTAATTAGTCCACAAACAGACAGTAGTGAAGAAAGTTTTAAAATCCTTTACTGAAGTCAAAATAAAAATACCAACGTCTAAAACTATTTCAAGTAAAAGTCGAGTGATGCTTGATTTGACAGGTCTCTTAATTTTATACTAATATCCTGGCAATTTGCAGGTTTTAACAGCTGGCAAGTGTTTTATAATGAATGTGATGTATACATGGGCCTCAACTCCAAAGAGTTTATCTAAGGTTTTAGTGTATGTTGCACACAGAGTTTGTGTTAACTAGTAGAAAATAAACTGAATTAAAACCGAGTAAATATATGGTCAAACCTCTTTGATGTGTGTGAGAATCTGCACCAAATCAACTAAAAGCATGAAAACAGAGGACTTTAGAGACAGACACAGTGAAGCTGGTGCCTGCAGGTTTGATGGACAGCTGTGGGGGCAATGTGAGAGGAAATGTACGTGACCAGTCCACTGAGGCGAACGTGTCTTCAAACACACAGATAATGAAGAGTTTTAGCGTGAGAGAGACATAGATATAATCAGTGTGGGGAGAGATAAGACAGTGTGTGAGAGTGAAATAAGTTCAGAAAGTTCAATTTATTTAGATTTTTAACTACGATATTGATCCTCTTCAAGATCCCCAAAATCCTCAATGTTTCCACATTCTGACATTCACAAGATATGTTAAATGGAGCCGTATTTTACTTTGAAGTTCCTGTTTTATCAAACAAATACCTGAAAGTGTAGAAGTGTACTGATCTACTGAATATGATAAAGAAATATGATTCAGTCATAATCCAGGGTTTCTGTTTATTTTTCAGTACAAATAACTATACTACTGTATTTAATAAGATATCGTTTGATTCATCGTTACATACGAGGTAAATATGACAATTAATCATGATATTGATTTGAGGTGATATCACCCAGCTCTACTTTAAATTGCCTTCATATTGAATATATGAGCCTTGCCTCAAGTTGTTTGACCTGCCATCTATTGGTGAGACACAGAAAAGCACCTTTAACACAGAAATAACTGAGGAGGAACAGAGAGCAGTTAGTAGACTGAAGGGTCGACGTCTCACTGATGACAACATTTATAATAAAAGACGGTTTCTTCAATGCTTTACTTTGAACCAAATGTCTCCAATAGATCAGTGTTAAACATCTTAACAAAACATCTAAGCTATGAGTTAAAGGATGGGTTCACAAACACTCCTGTTCATACTGGATATTAAAAGATCCTTCAAATGTGCTTTCAATGTAAGTGATGGAGGCCAAAATCCACAGTGTGTCCACACAGTCATTTAAAAGTTGATGTGAAGCTTATATGAGGCTTCATCAGTCTGAGTTAGTCATATCAAGTGGATATCTGACACATTTACAGTCTTTTTAGCATCAAATTCCCTCTTTGTGTTTCCTCAGACAGTGTTTCCCTGTTGAGCTGCGGTGGAAGTATAGTAACAAAAAGAGGGACTTTGGCACTAAAAAGACTGTAACGTTGAAAGATATCTGCTTGATTTGACTCATTTGGATGCTGAAGCTTCATATTAGCTTCAGATAAACTTTTAAATACATTTTTGCACAGAAGCAGGACTGTGGATTTTGTCTCCCATCACTTATATTGTAAGAGCATTATGAAGGGATCTTCTAATGGTGACTGTTGTTTTAAAACAGACTTGAAAATCTGTGGACCCGTCCTTTAATGCAATTAGTAAACTACATCTATGTGCAAGATGTATACAGAACAGCATGGAGTAGCAGTAATATGTACCTGAAATGTGCTTAAATACAATCCTTTACTTATTTTAAAATGCAATTTATCATATATTACACAAATGATACTGGAATTTTAAAAAAGTCACAATTAAAGCAGTAAAATTTGTGAATCAAGTTCATGTTTATTTGCAAAAAGCAAAGCAGTAAAGGCATGGATAAATACAGTTTAAGACACATTATACAAGAGATATTTTGTTTATGATAATAAAAACCAGAAATCACAATCAGAACCATAAAAACTGGATATAAAAATAACATTTTCTTTTTAAACATGAAATAATTAGGTTAAAAATAAAACATTAATACAGTAAAAACATGATAAAAGATAGTAAAAGGGTTATTAAAAAATTCGAGTGAAAGCAATGTTAAAAGGTTGATTATTGAAATGTTAAAAATAAAAACATAATGTACAGGTCTCCTCCACAGTATCTCTTTCTCTACCTGTCTTTGTATGTCACATCTTGTACATTTCACATTGATATCTATAGAAACCGTTATTGTCATTATACACAATACAATGAAATCAGTATATTGATATTTGGTATTTCACCTTGTAAAATAACATTTAATTTTTTTATTTTTTCATTTTTTTAAATGTGATGATGAGTAAATATGAACATATACACACATGAACTCTCAAACAGCTGAAAGCTGCTCTCCTCTCCTGGTCCTCCTCAATACAATAAAAACACAATAAGAAAATTGTAAAAGAGTAAGAAAAAGTTAAGTGAAAGCAATTTGTTGAAATGTTAAAAAACAAAAAACAAAATAAAAACTTAATGTACAGGTCTCATGTAATGGGAAATTGCTGATCACTCAATAAACACACAAGAGAGCATTGTCAGGTTATGAAATAATGTAATCAAATAATACAATCAGAAGTATAATGCATCATAGTTCTGGAGACAAAGATACATACCACCTAGCTATCTTTTCTTTGTCTGAAAGGTTGGCACTTAACCAGTCCCTTAAATACTACTTGTGCAGAATTTATGACATCTGCTTACTAACCTTACAGGTCAGCAACCCTCAGATAGAAACATAAGTCAAAAGTTCAGCTAACCTAGGAACAGTCTTTCTTCACGACCATATATGACAGTACATAAGCATGCACCAAGTAGCATCACAAAATAATATCCCTACTATATTAAATTAAGGACAAACCACACTATCCTCTAAAGCTTATCAGTTTTACACATAAACATCTACATCTACATAACTACAGTTTATCTTATCACTGGCTCAGGTAAGGGTATAACAGAATAGACTTAACTGTTAAACACACAACTGCCTCATCTTACACAGCAAAGAACTAAGTTTAGAATAGATATAGCACAGAGGAATTTAGAACATGTGTGAAACACTAACTAACACTAAACTGAACTTAAACACTGTCTGAAACATGTATGATATATTGAAGAAATACATCAAATGATAACCTGTGATTCAGTTTTCTTTTACACTCCTCCACAGTATCTCTTTCTCTACCTGCCTTTGTATGTCACATCTTGTACATTTCACACTGATATCTATAGAAACCGTTATTGTCATTATACACAATACAATGAAATTAGGATGTTGATATTTGATATTTCACCTCACAAAAGCAAATAAAAAATTAAATTATAAATTATCACATACACTGAGTATTTTTTTTTTGTGATAATGAACATCTCAACCTCTCTCTCTGTCTCTTATGTTCAAATATGAACAGATAACATTGATTATTGCAATATCAAGAATTTAACACACTGTATTAAAGACACTGAGAAATGAGTACATATTCAAAAACCTGATGATGAGTAAATATGAACATATACTCACACATATGACCTCTCAAACAGCTGTAAACTGCTCTCCTCTCCTGGTCGTCCTGGTTGCAGCGACGACAACGACGACACAGAGCGTCAGCAGCAGACCGCTGAGCAGTGAAGACCTCACTGCATAGACGATGAAGCAAATCCCACACGGCTCTCTGTGCACTAGAAGGACCTTGGATATTGACACACACTGTAACTCTTGGTCCACAGCCGCACACCAGTACTCCCCAGTGTCTTCCAGTGAGACATTAGGGAGAACCAGACTCACATTAGCGTGAGATAGTTTTATTCTGCTTCCCTTATCTGGTTCTTGTGGATTTATATCAACGGTTCTGCCTTCTGTTTGGTTCCACTTCTTAAACCAAATTACCTCGAAATCCCCTGTCTGACTGCATCTGAGAGTGACTTCTTCTCCCTCTGAGAAGAACACTACAGCAGGTGGACCAATTTTGGGGCAAACCTCCAATAAATGTGTTTCCGTTTTTAAAGAGTGTTCACACATGTAAGAACCTGTGTCATTAAATGTTAGTGATGAAAACACCAGTGAGTAGTTTCTTTCCAATACTGTGAAGTTGTTCCGGGAGGAGATGAAATCCTTTGTAATGTACTTCTTCCAAAGTGGTGGCTGGTCATCACTGAGATCAGTACAGTCCAACACGGCCCTTTCTCCCACTGAGTGGAGGTGTATCTTTGGTCGTATAGTAGTGTATACAGGATGACTACTAACACACTGCTTTTTGTTCATCACCAGACAGATGTACAGTGGAGAGGTTGTGAATTTGTAGTCAGATACAACAACAGCTGATGTGTTTTTCATCACTTCAAATGTTATTTTTTCATCGTCCATCAGCGACGTCGTGCTGCCCCCAAAAAGTTTTGTCAATATGTCTTCCTCATATCTAAACTTATGCTGGAGCCACTGGACCGTCAGATCGTTGGCTGCTCCCTTACATGGTAGTTCAAATCTTTCACCCAACTTTACTGGAATAACTGTTATCTCATCTATTGTACCGCAAACAACAATGCTGATGTTTTTCTCATATGTCACCTCACCCTCCATCCAACACTGCTCTTGGTACAGGCCTGAGTGTGAGTGAGTCAGGTTGTGGATCTTGTAAGAAGAATTATTCTCCTTGCTGACAACTGGAAGTCTTTCCTTCAAGTGTTCAGGTGCTGTTGAGTTTTGGGACCAGAGGTCAGAGGTGTTCAGCAGAACTCGCTTCCCCTCGCCGACAAATGTGGAGATGAGGCAGAAGTTGGCTACCTTGGGTGGTTCAAAGGTGTAAGAGTCCTTCTCCTTTCGTATGGTGACAAGTTCTCTTGCATGAATGTTGTTGGTGAGAGCAAACAGCAAGAAGGAGAGCTCTGCGACTGCAGCCATCTTGCTCTGAGATCTGCATGTGAGTGTGATGCAAACACTTGATACTTGTCAGCTCATGAGCTCAATATCGCCTCCCATCAGCTCTCCTTTATCTCACCATCATGGGAAACTTTGAACCATTAGGCTCCGTATCGAGTAATCTGTGTCTGTTGAAATTCAGTTCAACAGTTTCACTAATTAGTCCACAAACAGACAGTAGTGGAGAAAGTTTTAAAATCCTTTACTGAAGTCAAAATAAAGATACCAACGTCTAAAACTATTTCAAGTAAAAGTCGAGTGATGCTTGATTTAACAGGTCTCTTAATTTTATACTAATATCCTGGCAATTTGCAGGTTTTAACAGCTGGCAAGTGTTTTATAATGAATGGGATGTATGCATGGGCCTCAACTCCAAAGAGTTTATCAAGGTTTTAGTGTATGTTGCACACAGAGTTTGTGTTAACTAGTAGAAAATAAACTGAATTAAAACCGAGTAAATATATGGTCAAACCTCTTTGACGTGTGTGAGAATCTGCACCAAATCAACTAAAAGCATGAAAACAGAGGACTTTAGAGACAGACACAGTGAAGCTGGTGCCTGCAGGTTTGATGGACAGCTGTGGGGGCAATGTGAGAGGAAATGTACGTGACCAGTCCACTGAGGCGAACGTGTCTTAAAACACACAGATAATGAGATAATGAAGAGTTTTAGCGTGAGAGAGACATAAATATAATCAGTGTGGGGAGAGATAAGACAGTGTGTGAGAGTGAAACAAGTTCAGAAAGTTCAATTTATTTAAATTTTTAATTAGGATATTGATCCTCTTCAAGATCCCCAAAATCCTCAATGTTTCCACATTCTGACATTCACAAGATATGTTAAATGGAGCCATATTTTACTTTGAAGTTCCTGTTTTATCAAACAAATACCTGAAAGTGTAGAAGTGTACTGAACTACTGAATATGGTAAAGAAATATGACTCAGTCATAATCCAGGGTTTCTGTTTATTTTTCAGTACAAATAACTATACTACTGTATTTAATAAGATATCGTTTGATTCATCGTTACATATGAGGTAAATGTGACAATTAATCATGATATTGATTTGAGGTAATATCACCCAGCTCTACTTTAAATTGCCTTCATGTTGAATATATGAGCCTTGCCTCAAGTTGCTTGGCCTGCCATCTATTGGTGAGACACAGAAAAGCACCTTTAACACAGAAATAACTGAGGAGGAACAGAGAGCAGTTAGTAGACTGAAGGGTCGACGTCTCACTGATGACAACATTTATAATAAAAGACGGTTTCTTCAATGCTTTACTTTGAACCAAATGTCTCCAATATATCAGTGTTAAACATCTTAACAAAACATCTAAGCTATGAGTTAAAGGATAGGTTCACAAACACTCCTGTTCATACTGGATATTAAAAGATCCTTCAACTGTGCTTTCAATGTAAGTGATGGAGGCCAAAATCCACAGTGAGTCTACACAGTCATTTAAAAGTTGATGTGAAGCTTATATGAGGCTTCAGCAGTCTGAGTTAGTCATATCAAGTGGATATCTGACACATTTACAGTCTTTTTAGCATCAGATTCCCTCTTTGTGTTTCCTCGGACAGTGTTTCCCTGTTGAGCTGCGGTGGAAGTATAGTAACAAAAAGAGGGACTTTGGCACTAAAAGACTGTAACATTGAAAGATATCTACTTGATTTGACTCATTTGGATGCTGAAGCTTCATATTAGCTTCAGATTAACTTTTAAATACATTTTTGCACAGAAGGAGGACTGTGGATTTTGTCTCCCATCACTTATATTGTAAGAGCATTATGAAGGGATCTTCTAATGGTGACTGTTGTTTTAAAACAGACTTGAAAAACTGTGAACCCTTCCTTTAATGCAATTAGTAAACTACATCTATGTGCAAGATGTATACAGAACAGCATGGAGTAGCAGTAATATGTACCTGAAATGTGCTTAAATACAATCCTTTACTTATTTTAAAATGCAATTTATCATATATTATACAAATGATACTGGAATTTTAAAAAAAAGTCACAATTAAAGCAGTAAAATTTGTGAACCAAGTTCATGTTTATTTGCAAAAAGCAAAGCAGTAAAGACATGGATAAACACAGTTTAAGACACATTATACAAGAGACATGTTGTTTATGATAATAAAAACCAGAAATCACAATTAGAACCATAAAAACTGGATATAAAAATAAACATCAGTCTGCTTCAGCTTAACATATGTTTTTTTTAAACATGAAATAATTAGGTTAAAAATAAAACATCAATACAGTAAAAACATGATAAAAGATAGTAAAAGGGTTATTAAAAAACTTCAGTGAAAGCAATGTTAAAAAGTTGATTATTGAAATGTTAAAAAAATAAAAACATAATGTACAGGTCTCCTCCACAGTATCTCTTTCTCTACCTGTCTTTGTATGTCACATCTTGTACATTTCACATTGATATCTATAGAAACCGTTATTGTCATTATACACAATACAATGAAATCGGGATATTGATATTTGGTATTTCACCTTGTAAAATAACATTTAATTTTTTTTTTTCTTTTTTTTTTTAAACGTGATGATGAGTAAATATGAACATATACACACATGAACTCTCAAACAGCTGAAAGCTGCTCTCCTCTCCTGGTCCTCCTCAATACAATAAAAACACAATAAGAAAATTGTAAAAGAGTAAGAAAAAGTTAAGTGAAAGCAATTTGTTGAAATGTTAAAAAACAAAAAACAAAATAAAAACTTAATGTACAGGTCTCCTCCACAGTATCTCTTTCTCTACCTGCCTTTGTATGTCACATCTTGTACATTTCACACTGATATCTATAGAAACCGTTATTGTCATTATACACAATACAATGAAATCAGGATATTGATATTTGATATTTCACCTCACAAAAGCAAATAAAAAATTAAATCATAAATTATCACATACACTGAGTATTTTTTTTTTTGTGATAATGAACATCTCAACCTCTCTCTCTGTCTCTTATGTTCAAATATGAACAGATAACATTGATTATTGCAATATCAAGAATTTAACACACTGTATTAAAGACAATGAGAAATGAGTACATATTCAAAAACCTGATGATGAGTAAATATGAACATATACTCACACATATGACCTCTCAAACAGCTGTAATCTGCTCTCCTCTCCTGGTCGCCCTGGTTGCAGCAACAAAAACGACACAGAGTGTCAGCAGCAGACTGCTGAGCAGTGAAGACCTCACTGCATAGACGATGAAGCAAATCCCACACGGCTCTCTGTGCAGTAGAAGGATCTTGGATATTGACACACACTGATAATTTTGGTCCACAGCCGCACACCAGTACTCCCCAGTGTCTTCCAGTGAGACATTAGAGAGAACCAGACGCACACTAGGACGAGATATTTTTATTCTGCTTCCCTCATCTTGTTTTTGTAGATTTATGTTAACGGTTATGCCTTCTGTTTGGTTCGACTTCATGAACCAAATGATCTTGAAATCCCCTGTCTGATTGCATCTGAGAGTGACGTCTTCTCCCTCTGAGAAGAACGCTACAGCAGGTGGACCAATTTTGGGGCACACCTCAAGTAAATGTATTTCCATTTTTAAAGAGTTTTCACAGCTGTAAAAACCTGAGTCATTAAATGTAAGTGATGGAAACACCAGTGTGTCGTTTTTTCCCAATTCTGTGAAGTTGTCCCAGGAGGAGATAAAATCCTTTGTATTGTCCTTCTTCCACAGTGGTTGCTGGTCATCACTGAGATCAGCACAATCCAACACGGCCCTTTCTCCCACTGAGTGGAAGTGTATCTCTGTTCGTATTTCAGTTTTTACAGAATAGTTGCTAACAAACTGCTCTCTCTTCCTCAGCAGACAGATGTACTCTGAAGAGGTTGTGAATTTGTAGTCAGATACAACAAGAGCTGATATATTTTTCATCTCTTCAGATGTTCTTTTTTCATTGTCCATCAGCGACGTCGTGCTGCCCCCAAAAACTCTTGTCCATATGTATTTTTTATATCCAGACTCACGCTGGAGCCACTGGACCGTCAGATTGTTGGCCTCTCCCTTACATGGTAGTTCAAATCCTTCACCCAACTTTACTTTAATAGTTGTTTTCTCAACTATTGTACCGCAAACAACAATGCTGATGTTTTTCTCATATGTCACCTCACCCTCCGTCCAACACTGCTCTTGGTACAGGCCTGAGTGTGAGTGAGTCAGGTTGTGGATCTTGTAAGAAGAATTATTCACCTTGCTGACAACTGGAAGTCTGTCCTTCAAGTGTTCAGGTGCTGTTGAGTTTTGGGACCAGAGGTCAGAGGTGTTCAGCAGAACTCGCTTCCCCTCGCCGACAAATGTGGAGATGAGGCAGAAGTTGGCTTCCTTGGGTGGTTCAAAAGTGTAAGAGGCCTTCTCCTTTCGTATGGTGATAAGTCCTCTTGCATGAATGTTGTTGGTGAGAGCAAACAGCAAGAAGGAGAGCTCTGCGACTGCAGCCATCCTGCTCTGAGATCTGCATGTGAGTGTGATGCAAACACTTGATACTTGTCACTTCATGAGCTCATTATCGCCTCCCATCAGCTCTCCTTTATCTCACCATCATGGGAAACTTTGAACCATTAGGCTCCATATCGAGTAATCTGTGTCTGTTTAAATTCAGTTCAACAGTTTCACTAATTAGTCCACAAACAGTCAGTAGTTGAGAAAGTTTTAAAATCTTTTACTGAAGTCAAAATAAAGATACCAACGTCTAAAACTATTTCAAATAAAAGTCGAGTGATGCTTGATTTGACAGGTCTCTTACTTTTATACTAATATCCTGGCAATTCACAGGTTTTAACAATTAATTTTTAGGACATTTTTCAGAGGGAGTGGTGCAATTTGGTACAAATTATCTTAAAAATTGAAAAAAGTGATTATTTGGTTCAGTTGGTAAGTACCCACTCAATATATTTAGGTTTATATGTAATTCTTCATTTGCAAAAAATCTTAATAAATTAGATTCTTAACTATTCTTTAACAAATTTACTAGTTTTGTGTGTCAAAATAATATATTAGCATATTAGTTTTTTTCTGAAAAAACCCCAAAACAATTCAATTTAATATGTACCAAACTGTCCCAACCTCTTTGTAAAATGTCCTAAAACTCAATCGTTAAATACCTGCAAATTACTCCTGGACATTTATGTAAAATGAAAGGACCTGTATAATAAAACATTACCAAAAGTCCTGAATTAAAAATGGTGCTCAAGTAAAAGTACAGAAGTATTATCAGCAAAATGTACTTTAAGTATCAAAAGTAAAAGTAGTCATCATGCAGGAGGACTCATTTAGAGAGATATATTATCAAAATATATTATTCTGTTTTTATGACTAAAGAGTTCATGTAAGAGCTTTGTAATGTAATTTGTCAATGTCGAGCCAGTTTTAGGTACTTTATATATTACTGTGTAGTTTAATAGTAATACTACTGCATCATATTATATAATAATATATGCTTTTTTATATAAAATCCTAATCTGAAAAGTAACCAGGTGGAGTTAAAAGTACAAAATTTCAATGACGTAAAGTAGCATAAAGTAGAAACAGTCAAGTAAAAGAAAGTACAAATACCTCAAATATGTACAATATAGAATATGGAGAATTCTCTAATCTGATTGGCTGACAAGTGTTTTATAATGAATGTGATGTATACATGGGCCTCAACTCCAAAGAGTTTATTTAAGGTTTTAGTGTATGTTGCACACAGAGTTTGTGTTAACTAGTAGAAAATAAACTGAATTAAAGCCGAGTAAATATATGGTCAAACTTCTTTGATGTGTGTGAGAATCTGCACCAAATCAACTAAAAGCATGAAAACAGAGGACTTTAGAGACAGACACAGTGAAGCTGGTGCCTGCAGGTTTGATGGACAGCTGTGGGGGAAATGTGAGAGGAAATGTACGTGACCAAACCACTGAGGCGAACGTGTCTTCAAACACACAGATAATGAAGAGTTTTAGCGTGAGAGAGACATAGATATAATCAGTGTGGGGAGAGATAAGACAGTGTGTGGGAGGGAAACAAGTTCAGAAAGTTCAATTTATTTAAATTTTTAACTAGGATATTGATCCTCTTCAAGATCCCCAAAATCCTCAATGTTTCGACATTCTGACATTCACAAGATATGTTAAATGGAGCCATATTTTACTTTGAAGTTCCTGTTTTATCAAACAAATACCTGAAAGTGTAGAAGTGTACTGAACTACTGAATATGGTAAAGAAATATGATTCAGTCATAATCCAGGGTTTCTGTTTAATTTTTCAGCACAAATAACTAATAAGAACTCCACTGAGAGGATGGACAATATTCTGCACAATAAGATATCATTTGATTCATACGAGGTACATGTGCCAATTAATCATGATATTGATTTGAGGTGATATCACCCAGTTCTACTTTAAGTTGCCTTCATATTGAATATATGAGCCTTGCCTCAAGTTGTTTGACCTGCCATCTATTGGTGAGACAAAGAAATGCACCTTTAACACAGAAATAACTGAGGAGGAACAGAGAGCAGTTAGTAGACTGAAGGGTCAACGTCTCACTGATGACAACATTTATAATAAAAGACGGTTTCTTCAATGCTTTGAGCATTTCTAACAAGTCAAGCGATGAGGTGAAGATATATTTAATTATTTAATCTATAATACTATAGGTTATAGCTCACAAGTAAGATAGCAATTATGAATGTTTTATTGTTTTGGTAATACAAGCTAACATTAGCAACGTCATGCTAAACAAAACTTACATTATTTTATTCTAACGTTAGGCATTATTGATAGCGAGATAGCGTTGGCGGGATAACGCTATACATATTAGCAGGGGAAGAGGCTGGAAACCCCTCAAAGGGACCGAAGCGACTGAGGTTTGTGACATTATTTATACAATTATTATCATATTCCTACCCGTTCTGCACGATATTAAAAATGCCAATACAACACAAAGTGGTATTTACATAGCAGCTCTGTGCTTTACATTACTGTAGTCTGTATAGTTTGTGTATGTGTTATCAGTGTAACATGAGTCAGTAGCCCCTTTTACACAGCCCGTTCAAGGCGGGAATACTGCACCTGTAATCCACCTTGCTGTTCTGTTTAGCCCGTATTCAGACCAAATCAGGCGGTGCAGCGCACAGCTGCAGGGTTGAAGTGAAGTGTGTGGGTGTGTTTGTGCTTTAGAAGCTAACCGCTGTGAAACAATCTGAAAATAACGTTTATCGATCTGGTTCACCAGCTTCCCCACTAACGTTACTAGCGCTCCCACTCTTCATTCACCCTCTAGCTCACTCGACCACAGCTGCTCTCACCCTCTTTCTCTCGTCTTTTTAAAATGAGTCGCGAAGCCAACAGAAAAGTCTAACTTTACTTTTAACGTTATCAAACGAAGAGAAATGTCCTCCCCTTGGATCCTCTTTACGGCTATAATGCGGGTTCTCTGTATAAAAGAAGCTACTGAAAACAACAGCAACACTACTGAATGATTATATAAATACTATATAGGAACAGTATCAAGCAGCAATATTTTGACTTTTTTAAAAAATCATGTTATTGTTGTAGACATGTTTGGGAACACTGGACAGCCTACAATCCATATTCTGCACTACCATTACCATATTTCCAACATATCATGAAACTTACAACCTATAAACCTATACAACCTATACAACCTAAACAGCTATATCTGTTTTTCCCGTGTTTTATTTTTTCAGAAACTTCTTGAAGAGATGACCTTGGAGGAGCACAGGCAGCTCACCAGTGACCCGCTTCAGGGGCAGACAGGGTTAATTTTTGATGCCTTGATGATGCATCAGTGCAGGCATGGTATCCCACCGTTTGCTGGAGTGCCAGGGGTACCATGGTGTACTTGTAGTAACTGTACAGACATGCCTACGCACCGGGAGAGGAAATGCTGTGGCCAGTACTCTGCAGATTGTGTAATAATAATACCGCACTTCTCCCAGTAAATGCTCTTTATGCATTCACAGGCGGTACTGGGAGGACATTATGGTATTTGGCCAAACCAGGAAGCCTGGGGATGACAACCGGGAGTACCGTTATGCTGCCTATAGACATTTCATCTATTGACAGCATGGCTCTTTAGGCCAGGGAAACCGACTTGTCATCCTCAGTTGTTGTGTTTGGAGGATCAGGGACAAGTTCCCTGGTCCTCCAAAGACATCACACTGGTTTCACACCTGGCCTCTGAGTTTCCCTCCAGGTCCTCTGGAATGTCCACACAGTATCTCAGGTACTCGCACACCTGCCTGTTCATCATCAAATCATCTCATATTTATTTGTTACATTTCTGATATTTTATTTATTTTATAGTTGTTCTATACATTTTCTATATTTTCTGGATAATTATTAAACTTTTTGTTTATATATTCACATTTGTTCAACTTAAATGTGCAAGTTTACCAAATAAAAGATATTCATCAGATGTGCTGTGATAATTGCAATAATAAACATATTAATATATACTTATACAATGACAGTATTTCCCTGCAGTCAGTATATTGTCATTACCACTTCCATCATTAATTTATATTGTCATTATTTATATTTATAAAGCAACATAAAACAGTAATGAAGTTGGAATACCACTGATCCTCAGAACAGGGCACTGTAGTACATGTTATGGATTAATTTTCATTGCCACTTCAGGTTATGTTAACTGTAATTCACTAGTTGGAACCACAAAATAAAAATATAAAAAACAACACTAAGAATAATGACATTTGTAATAAAAAAATATATTTTATTTAACAGAAACATTTTTGGACATCCTTTTCAATCTGGACAATAAAAGGATAACATAAACATGCAGCTTTTACTGTTCAAACAAACATTTTGACAGCTTATTCTGTGTTCTTCAGAGTTGATTCTGATAAAGACAGAATAATCTATCAAATCATTAGTCTGTTTGAACACTAAAAGCAGTGTGATTAAACTTATCTGATCACCTTCCAGCAGTCAAATTGCTGCACATATAATAGCTGACAAGGGTCAGACCAATACCACACCAAAGGTATTCAATTTACTGCTCGGGATGAAGATGCCCTCAGGGCAGGAACAACTCCCATGATTCACTGGCACTGCTGTTCCTCATCTGCTCCAGGAGCTGTGTGCAGAGCAGCAGCTGCATGGAAAACTGCTTCTGTGGAAGACAGTACCATTACACATAGAGATAATTTACTATTTCATACATTTTATACAGTTGTACATGTGAAAATAGTGCTATTTAACCAAGAGTAGGACTTACAGGGTAAGTTAAAATGCTACGTAGGCAAACAAATGTGTATCACTTACCTAGACCTCTCCTGACTTGGTCTGCAATACTTCTGATATGGCGGGTGTGAATGTCACAGATATGGTGAATAATGCCAACCCATAGTGCCTGAGAAAAATAAAAATGCACAAATGAATGAACTTACTATTATAAATCATCTATCTATCTATCTATTTATCTAATGTACTCACCAGAAACTGTTCAACCGTACTCCATGCAGATTTTCATCCGAACAACAGACTAGATCAGATTATTTAATTGATTAACACACTTTCAGTCAGAAACAAGTAGCTATTCAGTGAAATCAACTTTTGTTGTCTTTGGTTGTAATGAAAACCAACGTACTCCCAGCCATCAATGGCACATGATGAAATACCCCTGACCTATTACACAGTCACTTTAGGATGAAGATAAAGGCAATACCATGCATCGATGCTACAGGACCTCTCTCATAGCTGGAGAAACAACAGCAACATCAAGAAAATAAGTGCTACATGACACAGTCACAAACCCTTGTAATACATTATGTTACGTCCTAAGATGCTGGGAGCCTTGGCTGGCCTGGATAAACACACCAAAATAAATAACAGAAAAATTCTACTTCTTACTGATAAATGTAAAATTAAAACTCTGGTAGCAATTACATGTTTTTCAACATTGAAATGGGGAAAACGTTACTTGTGTTGGACTATAAGCTAACTTTGCCCCCCAATGTGTACATGTGCTCCTAAATAAAAATTAGGAGCAATGAAATCATGGAGCACTGTGAAAAATATAAATATAAATTCACAGGATGTATTAACTTGGTGATGAGCAGACTTCTCCTCAGTTTATCTTTCACACTAACTCATTACTCTGACTCACTGTCTTTGGCACATCACCAGCGTTAAATATCTTAGTTATCAGTCAATGTGTTGTCTTGCTGCCACAGAAAATGAATAAATCGTTGGGTTATTAGCACAACGTCGCCTCCCTGTTGTCTCTTATCAGACCACCAGCTCCGTGAGAGGCATAAACTGAAGCTAAAATGTGCTAATATTTAACGTTACATGGCGGCGTTTCTTTTCAGGGAAACTAATGTACTGCTAATAAACACTGTACATCATCTAGGTTTTGAACCATTACCAGCAGGGCAAAATAAATATACATTACACTCTTACCTGTCCAGCAGTAAACAGGAAACTTTGGCGTGAGTCTGCAAACATTTCTCTCATCAGGGATTTCCATCTGAGTTTATCCTCGTTTTATGCCGTTGCTTGTCCAGATTTCGTTTAGCTTCTTCATGTTTTCGTTTCTTTGACAATGACAATTCATGCTCCTGTGATTTTCTAAATAGTATGATCCTCCATTTATCAGATTTTGGTTTCAAAAACTTCTCACAATACAAAATGTTTGGTCCGTTCTTCTTCTTCGTTTTAAAACCGGTGCATTTCCAGTAGTCGCCCACTGAATCTAAAATGCGTAAGGCCCTCACTGGAGCCAGTGATGGGTTTTTCCGTTCTGCGCTACTGTAGAAACATGGCGATGCAACATGGCGGCCACTGTGGAGGGGGACCTGCTCCCATGTAGATATAAAGGGCTCATTTCTAAGGTAACGAAAACACAACAATTATTATTTTCAGCTGATTAGACACTAATTAAGATATACTTATAAATAATCTATTCAATTTTTACCAAGTCTGTTCTTTTAGATGTTACTAAATACTACACACTGGACCTTTAAGTAATTGAAAAATCCTGGTAAAAAACTGTAATATTCCATTATATTAATTTACAGATTACAGCCTTTATTTTATGGTGAATATTTTTAATAAAAATAATTTTCTGTGTTTTTATGGCATTTACACTTAATGTAGAAAAAACAAAAAAAAACTTCTTTTTTTTTTACAGTGTGCCGTATCCCTCCTTTTACTTTAAAAGGTGCGCTCAATCCTCCATTGACTTTCAATACACTTTCAATATCTTGGTACAACAACTCTGATCATGGCAATAAGACCTGGGCTGAGACCAAAACACTCCAGAGTTTTATGAGTGTTCGACCCGATCAAAAGCCTTTTCTTGGTCTAGAGAAATTAAACCAAACTCTAAGTCCAATGAACCAGAGATGTCCAACATGTCCTGAATTAATGCCACATTGTCAGATATGAACCTACCAGGCACACAGTACATTTGTACTTGATGGATAACCTCATCAATCACATGTTTAAGTCGATTAGCCAGAGCTTTGGATAAGATTTTATAATCAGTACAAAGCAATGACACAAGACACCAGCTTTTCAAATCCTGAAGGTCTCCCTTTTTTTATTAATGTTCTTCAACAGCTCAAGGGTAAAGACATCTCCAGCAGACTCTCATTTAAGACTGCCAACAGGTCCTCCCCCAATTCATCCCTGAAAGCCTTGTATAACTCCACCAGAAGACCACCAGTCCCAGGGGCTTTTCCCCTCCGCCGCCATGCTTTGCAGGGCTGCGCAGAGTTCTTGTACAACCAGAGATTTATCCAGTTCCATGTTGGTTTCACTTGAGATACTTGAGGCAGATCACAACGGAAGGAATTAAAAATTTCCTCCTGTTCATTGTATTCACTTTGAAACAGCTTAAAGTAGAACTCCACCACTCTCCTCCTTATTTCACTGGGTTCTTGTCAGTTCCTGTCCTGTATCAGAACGCAGGGCATGAATGAATCTGTTCTGGCCATTTTTTTTGCTCAAGTCCAATGAAGAACTTCAAAGGAGCATCCGTTTCAGATACATTCTGAAAATAGGATCTGACTAAAGCTCCCTAAGCTTTGGTGCCTAGTAGGTTTGCAAGAGCTATTTTTTTGGCTTCGAGGGTCTCAAAATACCCTCTGTATCCTGTGGACTCTATTAAAGTTTCCAGGTCCACTACGTCAATCTCTAGATCTTTGATGGATCTGGTAATGTCCCTTGTGACATTGAAAGTGCATTGTTGACAAAACTGTTTCATTTTTACTTTACCACAGTCCCACCATTTGTTACCTCTCCAGTCTCAGGCCCTGAACCGGAGTTGGGCGGCCACTGGTATGATGCTAGCTCACTTAGCTTGGCCAGACTTCTCTGTGATGCATTTGACTCTTGCTTCACTAACAGTGGTAACTTATTTCTCCTCTATCGGTGTACACCTATTCTCTGTAGCTGCAGCTAGACACACACATACTTCCGACTACCGGCGCTTACACTACAATGTCACACCCACACATCACCCACAAAGCCACCTTCCTAAAGGAGCAGGCTTGGCTTGCAACACATTGCTTTAATGATCTAAAATGAGATTTTTCTGTTTTAAAATTCCTCCATAGAAACTTAAAACAATCTTTAAAAATGAATATCATAAAGGAGGGAGGTAATGCCAATATGCACTCTTATGTTTAATATTCCTGATCAGAACATGACAAAGAACCAAAGAGTGATCAGAAAACCAACAAGCATGATGTTACAACTTTTGAAAATATGAACTTGATGTTTAAAAACATAAAAACGATCCAATCTAGGCCGGGAGATAACATCATCTCTTGTATGAGCCCATGTGTACTGTCTGTCATTGCTGTGTATCCTCATACGTCTACTAAGTCATGAGTTTGAACCATCTGCTTTAGTGCATGCTTTGATGCATGAGGCTCTAAATATTTTCTGTCCAAAACATCATTTTCAGTACAGTTGAAATCACCAGCCAGAAACAAAAAATCTTCTGAACTACAGCTGTTTAAAAAAAAGCATGGCCACACCTCCACTGTTGCTGCTACTGTGACGCAGCACAACCCCTCCTCCCCGTTCTCTTTTCCAGTCCACCTCATTAGAAAAGTCACTGGAGTTTCTTGCACAAACATAACAATATTTTTCAGTTTCATAAGTTCATACAGCCTTATTCTTTTTTTCCATGTCTCTTGCCCCATTTAAGTTTAAAGTACCCGCTTTAAAATCACCCATAAATGAAGAGAAAAATGTACAAAAAACAGCAACAATATAAACAAAAAATATTCATTTTGTCTCATCCTCATATTCATTGTTAAATTCATGCCTCATTTTCTGTACAATCTTTTTACCCTGTACCATTCCTGGTCTGTGAAACCCCCTTCTCCTCTGTTTTTCATCAGATGTCTTGCTGACTCAAAAAAAAAAAACATTCTCTGAAAAATGATCTTCAACTTTGACCCCTTTCAGATCTTTTTTGTTTTCTGTAGAAAAACATTTATCCTTTCTACACTTTAAACACTTATTTCTTTATTGTGTCTGGGAATCAGACATTTCACTGTTACTATCAGTATCCTCATTCTCACTGAACTCAGACTCCGTACCCCCTCAGTCTGGTTACCCTTTTATCTTCTTAGCTGTTCACTTTTTTTTATAGCATTAGCACCAGTAGAAGAAGAACCCTGAGCATGAGCAGAACTAGATCCAGAACCATGAGTATCAGCAGAACCAGCAGCCTCAGAAACAGAACCCCCAGTACCATCAGGGTTAGAACCACCAGACTTCTCAGGACGGACCTTCATCAAATGTCCATCCTTCCCACAGCCAAAACATTTCATTGTTTCAGAAGTGACATACAGCATGTAGTCAAACCCATCAACCTTTATTTTGAACATTAAGTTTAGCTCTTCATCCTTTTTGATTAGAAGCATGTAAACTTGTCTTCTGTGAGACACTACATGACTAGCTTGGCCCAACAGAAAGTTGAACAACTGGCACTTATCACAAGTCCTCCTCGAGTATTTGTAACCCAGGATGAAAACCAGTTTGGAGAAAAATTCCCCAAACTCACCAAAGAGCCTCTCCAAAAACAGAAACAGAGGAGTTAACCTCACACATTCCAAAAAACAGTGAAAAAACAGTTTTCTCTCTCAGGACAGAAAGGACAACACTCAGAAACACTTGGATTTAAAACAGAAATAAAAGCATTTACAGGCAGGACACCATGTAAAACCCTCCACTGTAGTCTCCCACCTTCTTGGTTAACAGGGTTTTATAAAGTGCTCTCCATTGAGGCCTCACCTCGGCACTCAGACCCAGGTGAGACCTCCATGGTGTGTCAGCACGCCCCCTCAACTTGACTTTGTTCACCATCTTTACCAACAGCTGGTACATAATTTTTCCAGTTAAATCATTCAAGTTTACACCTCTGGGTACAGCACAGTTCAACAAAACACCAGAGCAGTCTTTAAAATCAGGAGTCAGTGTGATTGCTGGAAAAAGATCAGAGTCGGTGGGTAAAACAGAGCCCTGGCAGTATGAGTCCAGGAGGTTCTGTTCAGTCTGTGAGAGCTGGTCTCTCTGAAAATATAGGTAGATGTTTTCCACTTTATAGTCAAGGATCTCCTTAACTTTTTTAGGGTCCATTGCTGGTTCCTTTACTAATCTGTTGCCAACTCGATTGTTGCAAGCTACAGCTATAGCTATATTGCTATTGATCAAAATTTCTATCACCTGCCCCATTCTCCTTTTATACTCACTCTCCTGCGCCAGATGTAGGTGATTGATCCTCGCAAGAGTCTGAATATAATTTGGAAAACATGTGCACATTTGAAGGGCATGGTATATGCCTTGAATAACATAATACTGACGAACACTTAATGACATGGAGGCCCGAGTGGTTGTCCATCTGTGTTTTATTTTACTACACAATATACACAAAAGAACGGAGAATGACTGTAAATGAGGTCCATATTTTCATTACTGTGTTTAGGGTAGACTATTACCACTTGCATTACTCACCCTGTGGCTCAGTGTTTATTTTTAACTGATACATAGTATGCAGCGTATTTTGACAGTATTTTCTGAGCTAGATCGTCATTGTTTAAAAGTATGTCTTTATCATAATGCTTAACGTTAGTGTCGTAGGGGGCTATAAAGTAGTGGTCAATATGTTTGTAGCCTTGGAGAAAAGAAATTTGATAAATATGTTTGGGTATTTTCTCAGGCAAGCCCAAGGTAACCAGTTGTTTTGGGTAATCCCAAAACAAAATGTTACCTGGATGCTGACGTACTTCATTAATACGTGACAGAAGGCAGGGCGCACGAGAGCTTGAACAGCTCAGAGCGATAGACAAGTGAGTGGTGAGGGAAGCTCATTTTGCTCTAGTAAGATCGAATCCAGCTCGATGCAATCTTACAAAGATTATATTTTGTTTAATTTATTTTTTGTAGGTGGCTGTGATGTAATGCTCACTTATATATGCCCATATTCACCGCAGTATATCTGAGATGCGACTTGAAAAGCACCAGTTATATGTTTATGATTATGTGACGAATCTGCTGATAGAGGAAGACAACATCTGCTGCTGTTAGGTACGGAAACCAGTTAGCTTGAAAACCAGTTGGGACATAACACTGGCGAGTTACTGTCTCCAAGCTGGAGCCTCCACCTGCTGTCATGCTGACGAGCAGAGCTGGCAGCTGACGCCACCAACACCACCCAAACCTCACCCAAACACAATGAAAGACTCACAAAACATGATCAACAGTGACTTTACATACACACAAAAATACACATAAAAAGATAGAAAAAACTCAGTCAGTCACAGAGCAAACTCACCACCACACTCACTCCCAGCATGCACTCAGAGAGAGAGAGAGAGAGAGAGAGAAAGAAAGAAAGAGATAGAGAGAGAGAGGATCCTTAATTTTCAGTTAACATATTATTTAACTGTTTAACCTTCAATGTTTACCTGAAATTTATAAAGCTTTTAAGTTGAACTGAATATTATTCTCTATCACTCACGTACAATATATGTCAATAACACCTCAACTACGCTACTTTCAGCAATCCTATAAATACCACCTAACCCTCTCTTCTTCTTCCGCTCTTATATTCAGCTCCTCTCTGAAAATAAAAGAAACCAACAACATCACTCTGAAACAAGACTCAGATCAACAATCATGATTGAAGGCCTGAGGGCCAAAACGTCGTCATAATCAAAGAGAAATACATATGGAGGCCAGAGTGTGCAACACTTCTTTCCTGCTTTTAAATCTGCTTCCAGTGATCAGCACCTCACTACAACCCTTGGTGTGCGTTACTTTTCCACTATATAACCTTCAATGTTTACCTGAAATTTATGAAGCTTTTAAGTTGAACTGAATATTATTCTCTATCACTCAGATACAAAATCCTCTTTCAGTGTGAAGAAGGGATGTTTCCTTTTCTTCCACTGAGTCCATCACACATATGAAGGCTCTCTGTCATGTTGAAGGTTAAAAGAAAAGTGACACTGAGAACCACTTCCTTTTTGTCTCTCTGTCTATAAAAAGATGAATAGAAACGACACTCTGCTTGGTCAAAGTTCCCACACGTCCTCCTCTGAAGCTGATCACATACAGGACTGTATTTCAGCCTGTTCAGCGTAGGATGTTCATGTTTTCTATTCAATAAAGTAGAGAAGTTTGTCTGAAAGCTGCTGACTGGGTCAACAGAGGCTGAACAGTGAGGAGACATGGAAGCTGTGGTTGGACTGTTGGTGATGCTGCTTGGAGTCTCTCATGGTGAGCTGTTTCACTATTTGACATTTTAATATTGAATTTATTGTTATGTGAGTAACATGTTGTGCAACTGTGACATTTTATCAAGTAGGATCAAGTATAGTGAGTAGTTCTTCAGTGATGTGTTATGCAGCTCAAAATATCAAAATGAATTCAAGGTGCAAGCAGCGTTCAACGGGTCTTTGCACCCTTGTGCACGTTGGGGCGCGGTGCAGTCCAAGGGCTTCTGTCACGGGCATGTAGATGTCTCCAGACCTGGGCTGACAGGTCCGACTTTACAAACATGTGAAGTTTGGTGCAGACTGGAGCATTTACAATAAAGTTATAGCAACTTCCTGTGTCATGGCAAAGCATCAAATCTCAACGGTGCGAAGATGAGAATTTTCTGCAGGGTGAGACATGTCTGTCTTGCTCACACATGTGTCATCAAAATTATGCAAGTTTTGGGCCCTTTCACTGTAATTTCAATTAATAATTTGAAAACCTTTGATGAGTTTGTGTGTAAAACAAATTAATTTCCTAATTTTCATCAAGTCTATTTTTAGAAAAGTAAAGACTTTTAACCCACATGACCTGGTCAAAGTTTGATTGAAATGTGTACTGTCAGTTGTGTAGAGACAATAAGTAACTGCAGCTGGACACAGAAAAATACCCCCCCCCCCCCCCCCCCCATTCTCTCTCTCTCTCTCCCTTTCAGTTGGAGAGGAGAATGTCACTCTTCTTGTGAAATATCCTCATAAATCCCATGACTTTGGCCAAATCCTACATTACAAATCACATTTTTTGTAGGAAATTTCGTCGCGAATCCATTGATACAGGTTTCAAAGTGGTCAGACTTATAGTTTAGACATCAGAGCCATTTGTTTGACACAAAGTCCATGCCTAGAGATTGCCTCCCCATTGGTTTACATTGTAAGGTGTGATGTGGCACTACAACTTTCAGGGCTTATTATATCTAAACCATTCGAGTTATTACAAAGTTTTTAATAACTTTTGTTCAGCACAGTGTGATAAGCCATGTATCACGTTTGAAGCCGATACCATTAATGCCCTAGGAGGAGATAGCGTTTCTTGGGGGTCCAAAATTGGCGCAAAGTCGTACTTTGATGAGCATATTGCAGACTTCCTGTTGGATTTAGGTCAGGGGTGTCGCATATGATATGTAGGTCTTGATGAGACGAATAATTGAATTTTGGTTTGATCTCTCTACGACATTCCTACAGGCCATGGCGGCCATATTAGATACAGAGGTGGCGCTCTCGAGCACATTTTGGCACTATGGGGGTTGATTTTTACATTTTATCAAATTTTTTATCAGACCTGATGTGTGTGCCAAATTTGGTGAGTTTTTGAGCATGTTTAGGGGGTCAAATTTAGGGTTGAAGTGGCGGATTAATAAAGAAATAATAATAAGACAGAAACAAACACATGAAATACAATAGGGTCTTCGCCCCTTTCGGGCTCAGGCCCTAATAAAAAGTTGTTTCATAGAGCAAAAGAACATTCAGAGATTAAATTCCACATCAGTGTGCATGTACAGAAAATATTAGTTAGTATCCACTACAGATGAATGTATTACATTATACTTTAAGGATGTAAGGACTTCTTCTCTTCAGATATTTCATTTTTCTCCCGTTCTTTACGTTTTTTTTTCTGACGTAAAAAAACAAATACATTTATGATTCTTATACTAACATTATTTTATTGGAAGCACCATAGAAATTACTGTGAGTTGAACTTCCAACATATGATTTGGTATCTTTGGAAAACTTCAGATATAAAGATGTGTAGGGGTGGAGGAAAACACAGCATGACTATGTAATGACCAGGTGAGGTTAATTAGTAAAGCTAGATTAAACCAAATGCCTAAATGTACTACAGTGACACATTGACGTGTAATGCTAACTGTGCTCTGAGAGAGACAGAGTTGTTTCTGTTTTAAAACATGAATATTTGCACCTGCATAAAACATTGTCACAGTTGTTAATTTAGTAGAAATGCAATGACCTCAACTGTGATAACATTTCCTTCACTGTATTTTTCTATATTTCCAGGTATTGAAACCCACTGTGATGGCAGACAGAATGAAACTCAGTGTTATGGAGCTCTGGGAGGAACTGTGGTGCTCCAGCTGATGGACAACGCCTCAGAAATATTTAAATACCAATGGAAAAAAAACAAAACCTTAAAAATACTTGATGGGAGAAAGGATAAGATTTTGTTTAATCTGATAGAGAACAGATCCGTCTTTAATCCCAGTAATGGAACATTTAGGATAAATAACCTGAACAGGACTGATGGTGCTGAATATATCCTTGAAATCTTTGATTCAAATGGACATACATTAGCATGGAGGACTCTTCAGTTGTCTATTCAAGGTAAATAACTACTTTTGCTATTATTAATCTTATAATTTAATTTGTATTATTCACAATAAACCAACAGCTACATAATTTGAATTATAGATTCAAAATTCAAAATACAAATGATTTTGGAAAATGAAACTAGGTAAATACACACAAATACACATACTACTATACAAATACTATTTCTAGATTTTACCTTTGCAAACAAAAATTTCACATGAAATATTCAAAGTCTGCCACATAACTAGCAAGCATTGTATACATACACTGTAAACACTGAATATGTTTATGGCCACATTAAAAAGTCATGTGAGTGTGTTTCTCTCAGCTCCTGTGTCCTCTGTCCTGCTGGACTCTGAGTGTCTGTCCCAGGGAGAGATGAGGGTGTCCTGCTCCTCTGAGGGAGGGGACAGTCCTCAGTACAGCTGGACTCTGGATGGACACACACTGACAGACGTTCAGGTCCTCTCTGGAAATAATGAGACCAACAACATCACTCTGAAACAAGACGTCTCAGGACTACTGGTCTGCTCTGTCAGGAATCACGTCAGTAATGTCTCAAAAGAAAAGAAGATATCTACGTGTGGTGAGACAGAACATAACTAGAAATCAACCATTAAACCTTCCACTCTCATCACACATGCCAATACCATCTGTAGTACTTTCATAACTTTGCTGTCACAGTGCAAACTTGACATGTGATTTTTGTGTCTCTGTATCCGAACAGATAACTCACTGCTTGTATGTGGTTTGCGAGCAGTTGTGGCACTTTCTCTGTTGGGTGGGATTGCCATCTATTTTGCTTGGAAGAAGAAGAAATACAAGAAAGCTGAAATCTCCACCAGACCACGAATAAAGGACCATCCAGAGAACTCCTTCGAAATGGTTGAATTGTGAAGTTCTGCATCTGAACGTTAACTTTGTGAAACCATCAGGATGGTTTTCACCTTCTGCAGTGATTGGTCATGTGTCTTTATAGGTATCAAAAATGACAGGATTTACTGTGAAATTTCTCTCCTGTTTTTATTCTTTACAAAACTTCTTCTGCCACTGTGTTCACAGCTCAGAAGCTCGCTGTGAGTACCTTTACAAAAAAGTCTTAGTGAGTGTTTCCTGCATTTATCACAGTGCAAAAGATGGGCTCAGTGCATCCTTTATACAGATTTAAAAAGTAAACAGACTTGTTGTGAAATCATCAGTGTACTGCTGCCTTTAGAGACTGGTAAAGCCTACAGATCCCCACAGCTCTGCCTGTGATCATAGAACAAAGAAGACATTACAGTTGATACTGTCTGTTGATAATGTACAAAACTGTTTTCTTTCATTACTACTGAAGTGAATTACAGATACAATCAAACACACTTTTATGTCTAAATGTGCTGAAAGTGTCCATTTATGTTAAAGGAAAATGTCACGTTGTGAATAGAGCTTATATTGTTATTTTATTACTGAAACTAATTTTGATGCTATTTGGAAATTATTGTACTGTAGATTTCCATATCCTCACTGTCCAGCTAAAACCTTGTATCTCCAAATTTGGTGATTTTCTTACTTCTTAAATTAAACCAATTTAAACACACTGGATTATTGACATATGCACTGTCAGAAGTTGATGTTTTGTTGATACATGGTTTTGACTTTTGTATAGGTATGTTGAATTTAGTTGCTACATACATTGAAAAAAATTTAATTTTGTATTCAAAGCTTTTTATTGACAAATTTGTTTGTATTAAAGCCCAAAATGTGAATCTACAAAATATAAAATGCTGGCAAGTGAACATATATGACTGAAGTGTTTGACTTAGAAAAGAGTGACATCATTTATTTTTTTGTTTGTTTCTATCCAATCAGCATTTAAAATATAAGAATGATTTGCTCTCATATTTACAACCATTACTGATGTAAACAAACCTTCTGAAGCATTAAACAGTAAGAGCTTTAACATAGTTGCTTTCTAGTGCTGTTATATAACTAGATATTAAAAATATAATCAGTTTAATCAGTTGTGTGTTTGAAATGTAGGTGAGCTGCCCTTTTGTTGACATTTTTATTACAGATTGTACCTTTAATGCCTGCTGAGAACTGAATAAACCCTCCAGTCTCATCACTAGTATAAGTAGGTGTGAGGTTTCCCTCTGCTGGTTTACAGAGGCATCACCATTATTTATGGATAGGTCTGTATTCATAAAACTCTGCTGAGACCAGCAAAAATAGATCAAATATTTACATGCTTCACTTTAAGGTTAAAATAAAAGTCAATAGAGCATACTGAGCAATACGTTACTCTACATCATAGAGTTACGATACTTTACTGAAACTCTCTGACCTTCTACTATTGGTTGTACAATACCTTATCTACTACTGAGCATATTATATTTAAATAACACCAGTTTTGTATGCATCTAAATCATCCATTATTTTATGAAATTTAAAATCCACCCACACTCTCGCCCTGACCAAAACAATAAACATCGGAATTAATTCTTGACCTGCCCTGTTTTCAAATTTCATTTTTCTGCCTTTACATATTGCAAGTTTTTCCTGTCCTACTATCTAATTATGAAGTCTTCACTTTGATGCATTTAAATTTTTTTGTAATCTGCTCAAAAAATGAAAGCAGTTTTTGACCATTTTACACTAAAACTTTTAAAAAATACTTTCAAGTACCTCAAACAAATTCACAAGTCTGTTGCACTCAGTAAAACAATGACAGATGGTTTCAGTTAATCCTCAAAAGGAGTGAGACCGCAGGATTAATAACAGATATGAAAGCACTGACAGAAACAGCACCATGTAAAATTCTCCATTGTAAATCACCTGATCTTTGTTCAAAGGTGCTTTATAGAAAACCCTCCACACTGGTTTAACGCAGTCATCTACACCCAATGTCTCCCTCCACACAGTATCTACTCTTCCATTTATATATTTTTTTTAAAACTTTCTCATAACATTTACATAGTATTTTACACTTCACCGTATACAAGTTTAAATTTTCTGTATATTTTGTATTGAATAATGTCCCTCCTAATCCACTGAGTCCCAAGGAAAAACTAAGAACAAAATCTGTTCTTCTCCGGTCAATCTTCTGCACCACATATTTAAAATATTCTCAATTTGACAGACAGATCTCTGTCCTAAAACAGACGCCATTGTCTGTGCATTGTCCAGATTAAGTCCTGCTGCATTTACAACATGCCAAAGAGTGATGTTTCCATTGGAACGCAATATATGAGTAAGTCCAGGCGTGGTGTTGTCCTGCACATCCAGCCTGGCTCTGTTTATTAGAGGTTCCTCTAGAAGCCAGTGCAGAAGAATCTGCATGCTCTGCTCTCTTCCAAATAAATAAGTCCCAAGCTTTAAAAATACTTTGATAAAAAGTTACACAACTTTACATTTTATATATTCATAAAAACAAAGAAGTATCTAGACCCAAGCCATCAGTCCTTTTTAAAGGGCACTTGCCACTTGTCTCCACACCACATCTGTTGGATCTTTGAGGTACCGCTGAAGAAACTGTAGCTTAAAAGGTAACTACCCTGCTTGCTAAAGACATGAATCCCTGTGCCACCCAATGTAATCCATCCAAGAAAAAATCCACAAAAATTGACTGCAGATGACTCAATAGACCAGCAGGGGGCTTTACACAAGTGAAAAGGTGCCAAAGTAAAGATGCAACAAAATTATTGATGATCAAAATTCTTCCTCTGTAGGACATTTGTGGCAACAACCATCTTCACTTCTTCAGTCTCCCCTCTACCTTCTCTATTCCACCTTTCCAGTTTTTTTTTTCCATTGCTGTTTCATCACCTAGATGCACACCAAGGTATTTAGAACCACCTATTTTCCATGTTAAACCCCCTGGCAGCTTAGGAAGACCTTTTACCCATCTCCCAACTGCCAAGGCCTCATTTCCATCCAATTTACTTTTGCAGCAGATATTTTTCCAAACTTATTGACAATTTCTTCCAATATTTCATTTTCCCCCCGTTTTTTTGATCATCACTACAACATCATCTGCAAAGGCCCATAATACATAATTTTTACTACAATCAGGTTAAATCAAATCTTCAATACAAGACCGTATTTTGTACAACATGAGTTCAATGGAGAGTGCATATAACATGCCAGAGAGAGCACAGCCCTGCCGTATCCCTCCTTTTACTTTAAAAGGTGCACTCAATCCTCCATTGACTTTCAATACACTTTCAATATCTTGGTACAACACTCTGATCATGGCAATAAGACCTGGGCTGAGACCAAAACACTCCAGACTTTTATGAGTGCTTGACCCGATCGAAAGCCTTTTCCTGGTCTATTGAAATCAGACCAGTGTCTACAGCCAATGAGCTGGAGACCTCCAAAACATCCCGAATTAAAGTGACATTGTCACTTATCAGCCTGCCGGGCACGCAGTATGTCTGATCAGTGTGGATGACAGAAGCCATCACCTCTCTGAGTCTGGTGGCCAGGACCTTGGACAGTATCTTGTAGTCCGTGCAGAGCAGAGAAACAGGTCTCCAGTTCTTCAGCTCCTGCAGGTCTCCCTTCTTGGGCAGCAAAGTGATGACCGCCCTCCTGCAGCTCAGAGGCAGCCGTCCTCTCTCCACGCTGCTTGTGACAACCTCCAACAGGTCTTCACCCAACACAGACCAGAAGGATTTATAGAAGTCAACAGGAATACTCTAGCTCTATACCTGGAGCTCTTCCATTCTGTAAGCTCATCAGAGCAGTATACAGTTCATTAATGGATAACGGAGCCTCCAGCTTTGCATTGGCTGCAGCATCCACCTGAG
Source organism: Thunnus thynnus (assembly GCF_963924715.1). Classification (NCBI taxonomy): domain Eukaryota; kingdom Metazoa; phylum Chordata; class Actinopteri; order Scombriformes; family Scombridae; genus Thunnus; species Thunnus thynnus. The sequence goes on from NC_089523.1 coordinate 32,182,155, forward strand.
GAAGACCAGTGAAGAAGCTGCTGCACACATCTGGATTGTCTGTTAGTTCACTTTTATACAGATCTTTATAAAAACTGACTGCAAATTTCCTAATCTCAGAAGAATCTGAGATTGCAGAGCCGCTGCTGGATCGCAGAGAGTGAACAATCTTTCTCTGTCCATTTTTCCTCTCCAGACCAAAGAAGAAGTGAAAGGGGACGTCCATCTGTGTGATGTCGAGGAACCTTGACCTGACCAGAGCTCCCTGTGCTGCGATGCCCAGCAGGTTGGCCAAAGCCGACTTTTTAGACTTGAGGGAATCTAAAACCCCTCGATCTCCTGTAGAACCTGCTAAACTCTGCAGTTCTACCACCTGAGTCTCCAGGTCCCTCATAGATCTGGTTATGTCTCTAGTGACATTACGAGTGAACTGCTGACACAGCTGTTTAATCTGTGATTTCCCAAAATCCCACCACTGTTGAACACAGGCAAAGTCAGATTTACATTTTCTGTGGGTAAACCAAAAACATTCAAAAGCTGCTCTAAAAGCCTTGTTATGAAGCAGGGCAGTGTTAAAATGCCAGTAAGCACTCTGTAAACGCACATTTTTTATAAAAACACAGCAAAAAACCAGACAGTGATCAGAGAAGCCCACTGGGTTAATGTGACAACTGTTAAAAAGGTTCATGTGATGTTTGAAAGAATACAGACGGTCCAGCCTGGCCAAAGATAACACATTGTCTTTAGAGTGACTCCAGGTGTACTGCCTGTGACTTTTATAAAACATCCTCCACACATCTGACAACTCATGAGCTTCAGTCAACTGTCTGAACCTGCGTGATGAAGCAGGATGAGGCTCTTGGTGGTTTCTATCCAGCTTTGGATTTTCAGTACAGTTAAAATCACCTCCTAAAAACATATACTCATCACTACTGCAGTTTCTGATAGTGTCACATAAAACATCTAGTACCGCTAGTCTATCCACCCCCTTGGTTGGTGCATAAACATTAACGAAAACTACAGTAACATTTTCAAATTGAGCTTTAATCTTCAATAAACAGATTTTTATAATTTCCTCGACTTCACAGGAAAAAGGCAAGAAGCTCCTGGAAGAGACAATCCCCACTCCTCCACTACAGCTGGACTTAGGGCTCAGAATGACTTCCCGGTTACATCCTCTCCTCCAGTCACTTTCATTATCTGCACTACTGTGTGTTTCCTGAAGCAGCATTACATCTATGTTCTTCAGCTCCATCGGCTTAAAGAACGCAGCTCTTTTACTATCATCCCTGGCTCCATTCAAGTTTAACGTGCCTATTTTGAATTCACACATGGAGAGAGAGAAGCTTAAAAGAAACATAACAGTAGGAAAACATAACAGGAAGAGAGAAAAACACAAGAACCTTCGTCTAAACATTATCATCGTCAGCAATGATTTGTGCTTTTACTTTAAGCAGCAGTTTCTTCAGACGATAAATTTCCTGATCTGTCAGAACATCATCTCCAAAGTTTCCTGATATTTTTGTCAGAGGCTTCGCTGACTCTACAAACAGCTTCAGGTCTGCAAAGTGATCCTCTACTTTCACAAGCCTGGATCCCTTCGTTCCCTGCAGAAAACTCTTAATACCAGCAGGAGAGTAGCGGCTCTGCTGGTCCTCCTGGGTCAGTCACAAATCACTTTCTGACTCTGCTGCGGATTTTCCAGTTTTTGTCCCTTTAGTGACTTTGATGGCTTTTGCACTACTCTGGACAGGCTCTGAACTTTTCCTCTTTTGTGACAGTTTTAACAAATCATCATCAGACATGTCTTTGTCTTCAATGAGGTCCTCACACACTGACAGATTATCATTTACTTTTTCACTCTCTTTGTTAACAGTTTCAATGGTTGTGTTTTCTGAACTGCTCGCTGATCACTGCTCTCAGCTGGCTCCTCACCGCCAGAAGATGCAGGGGGGTCACTGCCTGCGGAAAGCCCACCGAGGCCTGGCTCCCCGGCAGGGGCCGGCGCCGGCACCCCAGCAGCAGCCCGCCGCTGCTCCCCCATTCTCTCCGGGCAGGAGCGGATTAAATGCCCCTCCACACCACAACCAAAACACTTCATAGTCTCCGACGTGGCGAAAACCATGTAGTTGAACCCAGCTACTTTAAAGTTAAAGGACAGAACAATGAAAACCTGCCTACGGTGACACACTACATGTTTGAGCAGCGGGGATCTGCAGCCCAGAGAAACCATCTTTATCGAGGAGACTAGTTGTCCGTACCGTGCCAGTTCTTTAGCTAACATTTCATTTTTAATGAACGGGGGAGCATTAGAGATGGTTATCTTTCTAGCTGGACTAACCAGCGGGAGAACAGGAGGGAAGGTGTCTTGTATGACTACACCTGTTTCCACCACATCGCTAACTGTGCTATCAAGGAAGATAACAATAGCTCCATTCATGCAGGACGCAGACTTCACGCTGCCGCAACCCACCACTTCTCCAACCACTAAGGTGGCCTCCTGCACTGAACAGTTCACTGCCGGCACAAGTTTGACAGCATGATGGCGTGTCAGCTTCTCAAACTCTGCACCACCCTCCACCACGGGCATGCTGCCCAACCAAGCCGGTAGCTATGCTACCACAAACTACACCTGAACAACAGTCAGATACACCTGTCAGGAACTGTATGAAAACAGAAAATAAAGAAGTATAGACACATAAAACAGCAAAAAAGGTAGAAACCTCACTCACACTGAAGCACAGTCTACAGCTCTACGCTCCACTCACTCCGCCATTCACTCAGAAAGAGAGAGAGAGAGGATCCTTAATTTTCGGTTAACATAGTATTTAACTGTTTAACCTTCAGTGTTTACCTGAACTTTCTTCTTATAAAGCTTTTAAGTTGAACTGAATATTATTCTCTATCACTCAGATACAATATAAGTCTTGCACTTTGCATATATTGCACTATGCCTTTTATTTTAAGATACAGTTTGCTGATTTTTCATGAGCTCAACTTGCTGTTGTAATAATGACCTGTCAGGGGGTTCAGGACAGTTTGAAAGGTTGAGAAAGCAAGTTTCAATTAAATTTAACTTGTTATCATTGATTTAGAGATGAGAATTATGAGCCGCAATATAATCAGATAAATGCTTATTTTTGTCACAATGATGAGACAGAGAGACAACAAGTTTTACGATATCACCTGGACATAAGGAGGGAGGAATGTTTCCTTTTCTTCCACTGAGTGCATCACACATATGAAGGCTCTCTGCCATGTTGGAGGTTAAAAGAAAAGTGACACCGAGAACCACTTCCTTTTTGTCTCTCCGCCTATAAAAAGATGAATAGAAACGACACTCTGCTTGGTCAAAGTTTCCGCACATTCTCCTCTGAAGCCGATCACATACAGGACTGTATTTCAGGCTGTTCAGCGTAGGATGTTCATGTTTTCTATTCAATAAAGTAGAGAAGTTTGTCTGAAAGCTGCTGACTGGGTCAACAGAGGCTGAACAGTGAGGAGACATGGAAGCTGTGGTTGGACTGTTGGTGATGCTGCTCAGCGTCTCTCATGGTGAGCTGTTTCACTATTTGACATTTTTATATTGAATTTATTGTTATGTGAGTAACATGTTGTGCAACTGTGACTTTTTATCAAGTAGGATCAAGTATAGTGAGTAGTTCTTCAGTGACGTGTTATGCAGCTCAAAAGATCAAAATGAATAAAAAGTTGTTTCATAGAGTAAAAGAACATTCAGAGATTAAATTCCACATCAGTGTGCATGTACAGAAAATATTAGTTAGTATCCACTACAGATGAATGTATTACATTATACTTTAAGGATGTAAGGACTTCTTCTCTTCAGATATTTAATTTTTCTCCCGCTCTTTATGTTTTTTTTTTCTGACGTAAAAAAACAAATACACTTATGATTCTTATACTAACATTATTTTATTGGAAGCACCATAGAAATTACTGTGAGTTGAACTTCCAACATATGATTTGGTATCTTTGGAAAACACAGCATGACTTTGTAATGACCAGGTGAGGTTAATTAGTAAAGCTAGATTAAACCAAATGCCTAAATGTACTACAGTGACACATTGACATGTAATGCTAAGAGTTGTTTCTGTTCTAAAACATGAATATTTGCACCTGCATAAAACATTGTCACAGTTGTTAATTTAGTAGAAATGCAATGACCTCAACTGTGATAACATTTTCTTCACTGTATTTTTCTATATTTCCAGGTATTGAAACCCACTGTGATGGCAGACAGAATGAAACTCAGTGTTATGGAGCTCTGGGAGGAACTGTGGTGCTCCAGCTGATGGACAACGCCTCAGAAATATTTAGATACCAATGGTATAAAAACAAAACCTTAAAAATACTTGATGGGAGAAAGGATAAGATCGTGTCTAATCTGATGAAGGACAGATCCGTCTTTACTCCCAGTAATGGAACATTTAGGATAAATAACCTGATCAGGACTGATGGTGCTGAATATACCCTTGAAATCTTTGATTCAAATGGACATACATTAGCATGGAGGACTCTTCAGTTGTCTATTCAAGGTAAATAAATACTTTTGCTATTATTAATCTTATAATTTAATTTGTATTATTCACAATAAACCAACAGCTACATAATTTGAATTATAGATTCAAAATTCAAAATACAAATGATTTTGGAAAATGAAACTAGGTAAATACACACAAATACACATACTAATATACAAATACTATTTCTACATTTTACCTTTGCAAACAAACATTTCACATGAAATATTCAAAGTCTGCCACATAACTAGCAAGCATTGTATACATACACTGTAAACACTGAATATGTTTACGGCCACATTAAAAAGTCATTTGAGTGTGTTTCTCTCAGCTCCTGTGTCCTCTGTCCTGCTGGACTCTGAGTGTCTGTCCCAGGGAGAGATGAGGGTGTCCTGCTCCTCTGAGGGAGGGGACAGTCCTCAGTACAGCTGGACTCTGGATGGACACACACTGACAGACGTTCAGCTCCTCTCTGGAAATAATGAGACCAACAACATCACTCTGAAACAAGACGTCCCAGGACTACTGGTCTGCTCTGTCAGGAATCACGTCAGTAATGTCTCAAAAGAAGAGAAGATATCTACATGTGGTGAGACAGAACATAACTAGAAATAAACTTGATAATTGATGATTACACTGTACATTATTCACAGTTGATCTGTTTGTTTGTCCATAGGCTTCATATTCATCAACTGCACCTTACCCGATGGGACAAACATATCACAGTGGGTGTTTTCAGCCAATAACACTCTGTGTATTGATTCAACAACAACCCTTACCATGATCATGATCACAGGTAAGGAGATAAACCCTCCATTAATATCACACTTTACAATCAAACTGTGACCAACAGCAGTGATGACTCATGGTACATTTACATTAGTAAGTGAAAACTAACTCTGCTGCAGTGGATTCATTCAGGTCATTTTCTCTTTTCTTCCCATGTATGTGTGCATGAAAACACCTTTCATCAAGAACATGTTTACTGAAAGATCTGTGTTTCTCTTGTGTCTTTTATTACTAAAACAGGTCATTTGCCAGTAATGGCTGGTGTCCTCTCAGTGCTGGTCATTCTGTTAATAGTCGGGGTGGCAGTCGTCTGTAGTCACAAGAAAAAGCAAAACAAACCTAAAGGTACAAAGTTTCTTTTTTAATTACTGTATTAAAAAATGATTGTTTTTTGTAGATTAAAGGAATAGTTTGACATTTTGGGACACTAATTAGCTTTCTTTCACAGAGTTAGAGGAGAAGATCGATACCACTCTTATATGTTTGTTAAATGTGAAGCTAGCAGCCGGTTAGGATACAGCTAGCCTGGCTCCATATGAAGGTATAAAAATCTGCCTATCAGCACCTCTAAAGTTCAGTATTTCCTGTCATATCTTGTTAATTAATGAACTTTAGACTTTTTGAAAGAGCCAGACTAGCTGTTTCCAGTTTTTGTGCTAAGCTAAGCTAACCATCTCCTGGCTATCGCTTCATATTTAATGTACAAACAGGAGAGTGCTATTAGTCTTTTCAGGTCTACTGCCCAAAATGTCAAAGAATTTCTTTAACAATCTGCTGTTATCACTGAGTATGTGTAGTCATGCAGTGTTTAATGTGTTCCTCCTTCCACTCTACAGAAGAAGAAGAAGATGACCAAGAATTGACCTGTGCTGATGTCAAGATCGTGCAGCGGCAGGGGAGGCAGATGCATCAGACAGCAGAGATGGAGGTGGAGTACGACCAAGTCAACTTTTCAGGGCGACCTCGGAAAACTGTTAAACCATCAGAAGATGAATGTGTGTACGCTAAGGTCCATAAAAGCAGGTGATACACAGTGTTCAGCGTTTTTACATTTTTATACACACTCTCGTTGTTGTACATGAAAATTGAGAGTGACAGAATCTACTGAGAAACAAAAAGAGAGAGAGAGAGAGAGGATGACATGACAGAGTTAAGTGGTGAACTTCAAACAAGCTTTCGACCACTGGACCAGCAGGACACGTCAGTGTTTCTGTAATAAATGAGGAACTGGACCTGTGGTCAGTCTGAAACAACAACCATCAGTCAAACCAAACATCACATAAACCAACACCTTCAAAAAAGTTTGTAAGGCGAAATTTTACAGTTTAAAGGAGTCAATGATTTACATTGCAGTGAGGATAATACATTTCAAATTCAGCTGTGATGCAAACATGATGATCCAGAGACATAGTTGTGCTAAACTGACCTTTAATCTTTTCCCCATGAGCACAAATAGACAGTTTACATGTTGAACTACCAGCTGTCATTCTAAAACCCCAGTTTGATGGTAGAATACGGCCTCATTTATTGAATCAATAAATGTTTTTCTGTGTATTAAAAGACTGATCAATCACTTGTTTTGCAGTTTGTGTCTTAAGTATTTTGAGCATCATAGAAGGCAACTGAAACGCAGCAGACAACAGCTGCTAGGTTGGTACTGCATGACTGACATGAAGCATCACTGTCACCTGTGGCTTGGATTGTACTTCATGTGTATGTCACTTTGGACAAAAGCGTCTGCTAAATGAAATGTAATGTTAGTGTAAAGTATAGTATCAGAGTTTTGTTTGTCATAGGCTTCATTATATGTCTGTGACTGTTGAGTAGTACAAGAAAGATGGAGGAGACGAGGAAGTCATTACAACATAAAGATCACAGGAGGAGGAGGGTGTCTGGTTTTCTTTCTTGTAAGTAGCGACCATGTCAAGTTTCACTTCCTTTCCATCTCTCCACCTATAAAACCTGTGACTGAATTCAACACCTTTTTTTTTTTTTTTTTTTTTTTACACCTTCTTCTCTGAGGGTGGTCTCTAACAGAAGATATTTCAGGCTGTTCAGTGTAGGATGTTCATGTTTTCTATTGAATAAAGTAGAGAAGTTTGTCTGAAAGCTGCTGACTGGGTCAACAGAGGCTGAACAGTGAGGAGACATGGAAGCTGTGGTTGGACTGTTGGTGATGCTGCTCGGAGTCTCTCATGATGAGCTGTTTCACTATCTGACATGTTAATATTGGATTTGATATTGTGCAAAAAGATGTTTTGTATTAAATTAGACATCATTATTGATGATTTTATGCAGCCACAAGATCACTTTTAGTCAATAAGTAAAGTTTGACATCATCCTAACTGATGCAGCTTAAATACTGTTCCAGGCTAGAAAACAGCTTTGACCAAATAAATACTTTTAACAAACAAGAGTCAACTGACAACTAGGATTTCAGGGATTAGTGTCACATGCATAGCCTGTTCATTTGTGAGTATGACGCACAACACATAGTTTAGTGATAGTTTAGAGCTGTGACTGACTGCCAGTAAATGGTTTGATGTTGCGACAATCTGAAAGCTTCCTGTGGGTTACATTTGAAATCACAGGTGGTGGAGCAAGTAAATGCTAATGAAGAGCGACTTTTAGTTTGTGCATATAAGGAAATATTTAGTGGTCACATATCTGTGTACAGACCAATTTCCTGTCTGAGTACTGTGAGTTGTTTTACATTTAAGAAATAACAGGTCGAATGTCATCATGATATTTTTATATTTTAAATTTAAAAAATTCATTTAAAATTTGATATCATTAACTGGCCCACTGAACACAATGTCCCACCAACATTTTCTTAAGTTCCTCTAAAAAAAATACTGTATGACACTGTTCCAACACACTGCAGCTTCATGACACTTACCATGACTGAAATATTCAACACTATAAGACAGTATGTTTTTATGGCTGCAGAACTTAAAATGTAATATTATGCATGTTTTGTTCAGTATTTTATTGAAGCTATTAAGTGAAGTTTCAGGAGCAGGACCACACCTTAACCATGCTACTTCAGGCAATCCTATAAATACCACCTAACCCTCTCTTTTTCTTTCGCTCTTATATTCAGCTCCTCTCTGAAAATAAAAGAGACCAACAACATCACTCTGAAACAAGACTCAGATCAATAATCATGGACGTCATCATAATGAAAGAGAAATACATATGGAGCCAGAGTGTGCAACACTTCTTTCCTGCTTTTGAATCTGCTTCCAGTGATCAGCACCTCACCACAACCCTTGGTGTGCATTACTTTTCCACTATATAACCTTCAATGTTTACCTGAAATTTATGAAGCTTTTAAGTTGAACTGAATATTATTCTCTATCACTCAGATACAATATATGTCTTGCACTTTGCATATATTGCACTATGCCTTTTTCATGACTGGAGACTTCATTGTCTTCACCTGAATTTAAAATACAGTTTGCTGATTTTTCGTGAGCTCAACTTGCTGTTGTAATAATGACCTGTCAGTGGGTTCAAATTTGACTTGTTATGATTGATTTAGAGATGAAAATTATGAGCCGCAATATATCATATAAATGCTTATTTTGTCACAATGATGAGACAGAGAGACGACAAGTTTTACGGTATCACTTGGACATAAGGAGGGAGGGATGTTTTATTTTCGTCCACTGAGCCCATCACACATATGAAGGCTCTCTGTCATGTTGAAGGTTAAAAGAAAAGTGACACCGAGAACCACTTCCTTTTTGTCTCTCTGTCTATAAAAAGATGAATAGAAACAACACTAGGTCAAAGTTCCCACACGTTCTCCTCTGAAGCCGATCACATACAGGACTGTATTTCAGGCTGTTCAGTGTAGGGTGTTCATGTTTTCTATTCAATAAAGTAGAGAAGTTTGTCTGAAAGCTGCTGATTGGGTCAACAGAGGCTGAACAGTGAGGAGACATGGAAGCTGTGGTTGGACTGTTGGTGATGCTGCTCGGCGTCTCTCATGGTGAGCTGTTTCACTATTTGACATTTTAATATTGAATTTATTGTTATGTGAGTAACATGTTGTGAAACTGTGACTTTTTATCAAGTAGGATCAAGTATAGTGAGTAGTTCTTCAGTGACGTGTTATGCAGCTCAAAAGATCAAAATGAATTAAAGCTGCAAGCAGCGTTGAACAGGCCTTCGCACCCTTGCGCACGTCGGGGCACAGTGCAGTCCAAGGGCGTCTGTCACAGGCATGTAGATGTCTCCAGACCTGGGCTGACAGGTCTGACCTTACAAACGTGAAGTTTGGTGCAGACTGGAGCATTTACAATAAAGTTATGGCAACTTCCTGTGTCATGGCAAAGCATCAAATCTCAACGGTGCGAAGATGAGAATTTTCTGCAGGGTGAGACATGTATGTGTTGTTCACACCTGTGGCATCAAAATTATGCAAGTTTTGGGCCCTTTCACTGTAATTTCAATTAATAATTTGAAAACTTTTGATGAGCTTGTGTGTAAAACAAATTAATTTCCTAATTTTCATCAAGTTTATTTTTAGAAAAGTAAAGACTTTGGCCCACATGACCTGGTCAAAGTTTGATTGAAATGTGTACTGTCAGGTGTGTAGAGACAATAAGTAACTGCCGCTGGACACAGAAAAATACTCATATATTTGAATGGAGAGTGTGAGTGAACCGCTAGGTGCTTGGGCCCTTATAAAGGAAAAACTGCAATACAGAGCTACAAATTTTAGTTTTGATTTTATTTTTCTGCAGCACTTCATCACTAAACTGTCACTCTCACTCAATGAGCTCCATTCAACCCCCACACCCATCCCCCCCTCCTATTCTCTCTCTCTCACTCTTGAGAAAGGAGAATGTCACTTTTCTTGTGAAATATCCTCATAAATCCCATGACTTTGGCCAAATCCTACATTAAAATGGCAGCCATATTAGATACATAGATGGCGCTATAGAGCACATTTTGGCACTTTGGGTGTTAATATTTACATTTTATCAAATTTTTTACCAGACCTGATGTGTGTGCCAAATTCGGTGAGTTTTTGAGCATGTTTAGGGGGTCAAATTAAGGGTTGAAGTGGCTTAATAATAAAGAAAGACTAGAAAATGCAATTTCTGTAGAAATTGCGTGTGATTGCTGAAAGCCAATTTAGATTGCATAACTGGAAGCTGAACACTATTGAAAAATCTACCAAGATTAAAATCAGCAATGGGTGGAATTGAACCTACACCCTCATGTTTATAAGACAGACATGCTATGCACTAAGCTAATAGTAACAGAGCTGACAGCCATGCCAGGCCAGATTTTGCTGTTTAGTCTGTCAATTGCATGAAATTGTCAATAAAGCAGTTCAGCTCAGCTCAGCAAGCAGATTGACATCACCTGGACTCCTTCATCCTTCAACTCTACTGAATTCTGCCCTAAGCAGGGAAACTCACAACCTTTGGATCTAAAAGGAGTTCTTAACTTATGAAAAGATGTGTTCAACAAGCATATCAATCCACATTTTAGGTAATAATGTTAAAGTAAGCTAGAGAGGAATTGACTTATGGTACATGATAGAGGATGTGAAGCAACTTTATACATGAGATCAATATTATGAGGAGCACTGCAGTGAGCAAGTATTGAATACACAACCTTGTCATCTAAGGTGAAGCTGATCATGAGAACAATGTTCTAAACAACTGAGCCAACAGACATTCACAAAAACGAGAGGAAAAAATCTCCATTTTGATGATTAAAATGTATTCGTCTCAAACTAGAGCTTGAAGCCCAGAGATTTGTACATCATTAGTGAAAGCAAGACTAGTTTAACATGAGAATGAATGATATGTGTAAAAAGTGTTTGAAGGAAGAGAGAACCTGTAAATTTAAGAAACCGGGGTGAGAGGAGACACACATCCTGCAGACTGTATTGCAGTCAATGAGAACATGACAGGGACTCTCTATCAATTATGGTTCAGATCTCAAAAACTATAAGTCCTATGTGAAATGTATTTACATTTTGAGAGAGAGGAGGCTTGTGGCAACATACTAAGGCAAGATATGTGCTTGAGGAGTTAAAATTGTCGAAGTGATAGCTGTTCAGAAAAAAAATGCTGGTCTAAAAATATCTGTGCTCCCCACTGTGCCTGATCACATGATACACTGGTGAGACCTGACAAAGTCTGAAAAATCCCTGACTTTGGGCTTAAATTGCAGAAAAACTACAAAAGATATCACTAAACAATCTGATAACTTTGAAAATTCAAAGTTTTGTGAACATTTTATAGTTTGAATGGTGTCTGTACGATGAGGGACGTCCGAGCAGTTGAGTGTCAAAGTGACGAAAGTTCCAACTCGGTTGGACGGTTCGTCCCATAGACTGCCATTATAAATTTTAATGTTTTAAAAAATTATATAAAATCGCTGAAACATGTTACATTTCAGAAAAATACAAGCACACATCTGCTGAATGCGCTGCACAGATTGACAGTTGAATGGTTTTTATAGCACAAAGTATGCAGCAGTTGAAACGCGGCAAAAAACGTACAGAAGACGGAATGAGAATAAAGAGTGAGAAGAACAATGTGTGATTGATTTATAACAGCGGTTGGCAACCAGCATATTAGGTGCATTACTGCCACCCTCTGCTTCGGACTGTGTACCAATGATTAAATCCTACATATTATTCCTGTCTGTCTAATAAACTACAAAACCAAACTGCTGCTCCACCCTCTTGGCAGGTCCATTAAAGTTTTAATGCTGTGCTCCGGAACTCCAGTCTTCCTGAGTTCTTCCCTCATATAGTCTATAGTCTTTCTTGATCATTAGTACAATATATGATTGCATGTGTAATAGTCTCCTCAGCCAAGTGGGAAAAAATATGTGCATATATGAACATCGGCAATTGGCAAAAATGACAGTCAAAAAGTAATCGTGTTAAATAATCATGATCTCAATATTGAACAAGATAATCGTGATTATGATTTTTGCCATAATCGAGCACCCCTAAAAACAACATAAACTGTGATTTACATACACACACACACACACACACACACACACAAAGAGTGGGTGATAAATTGTAAACATGTATGTAATGAATTGTTTTCTTTAAGAAACTGTTACTTGAACATTTTTCAGTGTGCTCCTAAAGTTATATGTGTGCTCCTAATTTTTTTCATTTAGGACATGTACTCCTTGAAAAAAAAGTAAGGGTTGCTTACTGTCAGATATGTAGAAACACTAAGTAACTGGAGTGTGGCGCAGTCCAAGGGCTTCTGTCACGGGCATATAGATGTTTTCAGACCTGGGCTGACAGATCTTACTTTACCCATCCTCCCCCTCCTATTCTCTCTCTCTCCCTCTCAGTTGGAGAGGAGGATGTCACTCTTCTTGTGAAATATCCTCATAAATCCCATGACTTTGGCCAAATCCTACATTAAAAATCACATTTTCTGTAGGAAATTTCGACACTAATCCATTGATACAGGTTTCAAAGCGGTCAGACTTATAGTTTAGACATGAGAACCATTTGTTTGACACAAAGTCCATGCCTAGAGATTGCCTCCCCATTGGTTTACATTGTAAGGTGTGATGTGGCACTACAACTTTCAGGGCTTATTATATCTAAACCATTCAAGTTATTACAAAGTTTTTAACAACTTTTGTTCAGCATAGTGTCATAAGTCAATTTCAAGTTTGAAGCTGATACCATTAACGCCCTAGGAGGAGATAGTGTTTCTTGGGGGTCCAAAATTGGCACAGAGTCATACTTTGATGGGCATATTGCGGACTTCCTGTTGGATTTAGGTCAGAGGTGTCAGCATATGATTTGTCTCTCTACGACATTCCTACGGGCCATGGCAGCCATATTAGATACATAGGTGGCACTCTCGAGCACATTTAGGCACTTTGGGGGATAATTTTTACATTTTATCAAATTTTTCACAAGACCTGATGTGCGTGACAAATTTGGTGAGTTTTTGAGCATATTTAGGGGGTCAAATTAAGGGTTGAAGTGATGTAATAATAAAGAAAGAAGAAGAAGAAGAAGAAGAAGAAGAAGAGGAAGAAAGAAACAAACACACAAAATACAATAGGGTCTTCGCCCCTTTGGGGCTCAGGCCCTAATAAAAAGTTGTTTCATAGAGCAAAAGAACATTCAGAGATTAAATTCCACATCAGTGTGCATGTACAGAAAATATTAGTTAGTATCCACCACAGATGAGTGTATTACATTATACTTTAAGGATGTAAGGACTTCTTCTCTTCAGATATTTAATTTTTCTCCCGTTCTTTACGTTTTTTTTTCTGACGTAAAAAAACAAATACACTTATGATTCTTATACTAACATTATTTTATTGGAAGCACCATAGAAATTACTGTGAGTTGAACTTCCAACATATGATTTGGTATCTTTGGAAAACTTCAGATATAAAGATGTGTAGGGGTGGAGGAAAACACAGCATGACTTTGTAATGACCAGGTGAGGTTAATTAGTAAAGCTAGATTAAACCAAATGCCTAAATGTACTACAGTGACATATTGACATGTAATGCTAACTGTGCTCTGAGAGAGACAGAGTTGTTTCTATTCTAAAACATGAATATTTGCACCTGCATAAAACATTGTCACAGTTGTTAATTTAGTAGAAATGCAATGACCTCAACTGTGATAACATTTTCTTCACTGTATTTTTCTATATTTCCAGGTATTGAAACCCACTGTGATGGCAGACAGGATGGAGCTCAATGTTATGGAGCTCTGGGAGGAACTGTGGTGCTCCAGCTGATGGACAACGCCTCAGAAATATTTAGATACCAATGGTATAAAAACAAAACCTTAAAAATACTTGATGGGAGAAAGGATAAGATCGTGTCTAATCTGATGAAGGACAGATCCGTCTTTACTCCCAGTAATGGAACATTTAGGATAAATAACCTGAGCAGGACTGATGGTGCTGAATATACCCTTGAAACCTTTGATTCAAATGGATGGAAATCAGAACCGCGGACTCTTCAGTTGTCTATTCAAGGTAAATAACTACTTTTGCTATTATTAATCTTATAATTTAATTTGTATTATTCACAATAAACCAACAGCTACATAATTTGAATTATAGATTCAAAATTCAAAATACAAATGATTTTGGAAAATGAAACTAGGTAAATACACACAAATACACATACTACTATACAAATACTATTTCTACATTTTGCCTTTGCAAACAAACATTTCACATGAAATATTCAATCTGCCACTGACACATACTGTAACTATAGCATTACATGTACTGAATCATTTAATTCTGTACTTCTGTATATGAATTTACATTGTAAACACTGAATATGTTTATGGCCACATTAAAAAAGTCATGTGAGTGTGTTTCTCTCAGCTCCTGTGTCCTCTGTCCTGCTGGACTCTGAGTGTTTGTCCCAGGGAGAGATGAGGGTGTCCTGCTCCTCTGAGGGAGGGGACAGTCCTCAGTACAGCTGGACTCTGGATGGACACACACTGACAGACACTCAGCTCCTCTCTGGAAATAATGAGACCAACAACATCACTCTGAAACAAGACGTCTCAGGACTACTGGTCTGCTCTGTCAGGAATCACGTCAGTAATGTCTCGAAAGGAGAGAAGATATCTATGTGTGGTGAGACAGAACATGACTAGAAATCAACCATTAAACCTTCCACTCTCATCACACTCACCAATACCATCTGTAGTACTTTCAGTAATTTGCTGTCACAGTGCAAACTTGACATGTGATTTTTGTGTCTCTGTATCTGAACAGATAACTCGCTGCTTGTAAGTGTTTTGCGACCAGTTGTGGCACTTTCTCTATTGGGTGGGATTGCCATCTATTTTGCTTGGAAGAAGAAGAAATACAAGCTGAAACCTCCACCAGACCACGAATAAAGGACCATCCAGAGAACTCCTTCGAAATGGTTGAATTGTGAAGTTCTGCATCTGAACGTTAACTTTGTGAAACCATCAGGATGGTTTTCACCTTCTGCAGTGATTGGTCATGTGTCTTTATAGATATCAAAATGACAGGATTTACTGTGAAATCTCTCTCCTGTTTTTATTTTACATAATTTTTTTGTGTTTTACATCCAGAAATTTGTGCTTTGATGGAGCAGTCTTAAGGACAAATTGGATAATTCTATGAATTTCCAAAAGAATACTGTATAAAACAAGCCATTATTTAAATTAGGTAATTTTAAGGTATTTCTGCAATGTTTTTCATTTTTTTTGTGCACATTTATTTACCATTATAGCAATATTTTACATTTTTATGTTTTTATTTTACAACAGTTGGACTGTAAAAATGCAGATAATGTCTACAGTAAATATCTGCATTTTAAAAAAAAATCTTTGTAGAATAACTAAAGGTTTTTTACCGTTATTTGATGGTAAGTGTTTTTTTACTTTTTTTTTTTACATGAAATTTAAAGTAAAAAATCAGAAAGTTGCCTTAATTTTACATTCAATAATAGGATGTGTATTATTTGTATTTTTACATAGAATTCAATGTAATGTAACATTCAAGACCATTAAGTAATTGAAAAATCCTGTTAAAAAAACTATAATATTCAATTATATTAATTTACAGATTACAGCCTTTATTTTATGGTGAATATTTTTAATAAAAATAATTTACTGTGTTTTTATGGCATTTACACTTAATGTAGAAAAAACAAAAAAAAAACTGTAAAATAATAGTAAATTTCTGTGAAATAACTTTTTTTTTTCAGTGTATTTCACATCTTGTACATTTCACACTGATATCTATAGAAACCGTTATTGTCATTATACAGAATACAATGAAATTAGGATGTTGATATTTGATATTTCACCTTGCAAAAGCAAATAAAATAATAAATCATAAATTATCACATACACTGAGTCATTTTTTTTGTTTCATGTTGATGAACATCTTAACCTCTCTCTCTCCCTCTCTCTTATGTTCAAATAAGAACAGATAACATCGATTATTGCAATATCAAGAATATAACACACTGTATTGAAGACAATGAGCAATGAGTATATATATATATATATATATATATATATATTTTTTTTTTTTTTTTTTTTTTTTTTTTTTGACACACACTGAAACTCTTGGTCCACAGCTACACACCAGTACTCCCCAGTGTCTTCCAGTGAGACATTAGCGTGAGATAGTTTTATTCTGCTTCCCTCATCTAGTTCTTGTAGATTTACATTAACAGTTCTGCCTTCTGTTTTGTTCCACTTCATAAACCAAAAGATCGCGAAATCCCCTGTCTGACTGCATCTGAGAGTGACTTCTTCTCCCTCTGGGAAGAACACTACAGCAGGTGGACCAATTTTGGGGCAAACCTCAAGTAAATACATTTCTTGTTCACAGGTATAAAAATCTGTGTCATTCAATGTAAGTGATGGAAACACAAATGAGTGGTTTTGGCCCAATACTGTGTCGTTGGTCGTAGAGGAGATTAAATCCTTTGTATTGTACTTCTTCCAAAGTGGTGGCTGGTCATCACTGACATCAATGCGGTCCAACGGCCCTTTCTCCCACTGAGTAGAAGAGTATCTTTGGATGTATAATAGGTTGGATGGATGCTAAAACACTGCTTTTTGTTCATCACCAGACAGATGTACACTGAAGAGACTGTGAATTTGTTGTCAGATACAACAAGAGCTGATGTGCTTTTTATCACTTCAAATGTTCTTTTTTCATTGTCCATCAGTGACGTCGTGCTGCTCCCAAAAAACACTTGTCCATGTGTCATTATTATATCTAAAATCATGCTGCAGCCACTGGACCGTCAGATTATTGGCTGCTCCCTTACATGGTAGTTCAAATCTTTTACCCAAATTTACTGGAATAATTTCTAGCTTATATCTTTTACTGCAAACAACAATGCTGATGTTTTTCTTATATGTCACCTCACCCTCCATCCAACACTGCTCTTGGTACAGGCCTGAGTGTGAGTGAGTCAGGTTGTGGATCTTGTAAGAAGAATTATTCACCTTGCTGACAACTGGAAGTCTTTCCTTCAAGTGTTCAGGTGCTGTGGAGTTTTGGGACCAGAGGTCAGAGGTGTTCAGCAGAACTCGCTTCCCCTCACCGACAAATGTGGAGATGAGGCAGAAGTTGGCTTCCTTGAGCGGTTCAAAGGTGTAAGAGTCCTTCTCCTCTCGTATGGTGATAAGTTCTCTTGCATGAATGTTGTTGATGAGGGCAAACAGCAAGAAGGAGAGCTCTGCGACTGCAGCCATCTTGCTCTGAGATCTGCATGTGAGTGTGATGCAAATACTTGATACTTGTCACTTCATGAGCTCGATATCGCCTCCCATCAGCTCTCCTTTATCTCACCATCATGGGAAACTTTGAACCATGAGGCTCCGTATCGAGTAATCTGTGTTTGTTGAAATTCAGTTCAACAGTTTCACTAATTAGTCCACAAACAGACAGTAGTGGAGAAAGTTTTAAAATCCTTTACTGAAGTCAAAATAAAAAATACCAACGTCTAAAACCATTTCAAGTAAAAGTCGGGTGATGCTTGATTTGACAGGTCTCTTAATTTTATACTAATATCCTGGCAATTTGCAGGTTTTAACAGCTGGCAAGTGTTTTATAATGAATGTGATGTATACATGGGCCTCAACTCCAAAGAGTTTATCTAAGGTTTTAGTGTATGTTGCACACAGAGTTTGTGTTACTAGTAGAAAATAAACTGAATTAAAACCGAGTAAATATATGGTCAAACCTCTTTGATGTGTGTGAGAATCTGCACCAAATCAACTAAAAGCATGAAAACAGAGGACTTTAGAGACAGACACAGTGAAGCTGGTGCCTGCAGGTTTGATGGACAGCTGTGGGGGAAATGTGAGAGGAAATGTACGTGACCAGTCCACTGAGGCGAACGTGTCTTCAAACACACAGATAATGAAGAGTTTTAGTGTGAGAGAGTCATAGATATAATCAAGTTCAATTTATTTAAATTTTTAACTACGATATTGAACCTCTTCAAGATCCCCAAAATCCTCAGTGTTTCCACATTCTAACATTCACAAGATATGTTAAATGGAGCAATATTTTACTTTGAAGTTCCTGTTTTATCAAACAAATACCTGAAAGTGTAGAAGTGTACTGAACTACTGAATATGATAAAGAAATATGACTCAGTCATAATCCAGGGTTTCTGTTTATTTTTCAGTACAAATAACTATACTACTGTATTTAATATGATATTGTTTGATTCATCATTACATACGAGGTAAATATGACAATTAATCATGATATTGATTTGAGGTGATATCACCCAGCTCTACTTTAAATTGCCTTAATGTTGAATATATGAGCCTTGCCTCAAGTTGCTTGACCTGCCATCTATTGGTGAGACACAGAAAAGCACCTTTAACACAGAAATAACTGAGGAGGAACAGAGAGCAGTTAGTAGACTGAAGGGTCGACGTCTCACTGATGACAACATTTATAATAAAAGACGGTTTCTTCAACGCTTTACTTTGAACCAAATGTCTCCAATAGATCAGTGTTAAACATCTTAACAAAACATCTAAGCTATGAGTTAAAGGATAGGTTCACAAACACTCCTGTTCATACTGGATATTAAAAGATCCTTCAAATGTGCTTTCAATGTAAGTGATGGAGGCCAAAATCCACAGTGTGTCCACACAGTCATTTAAAAGTTGATGTGAAGCTTATATGAGGCTTCAGCAGTCTGAGTTAGTCATATCAAGTGGATATCTGACACATTTACAGTCTTTTTAGCATTAAATTCCCTCTTTGTGTTTCCTCGGACAGTGTTTCCCTGTTGAGCTGCGGTGGAAGTATAGTAACAAAAAGAGGGACTTTGGCACTAAAAAGACTGTAACGTTGAAAGATATCTACTTGATTTGACTCATTTGGACGCTGAAGCTTCATATTAGCTTCAGATAAACTTTTAAATACATTTTTGCACAGATGGAGGACTGTGGATTTTGTCTCCCATCACTTATATTGTAAGTGCATTATGAAGGGATCTTCTAATGGTGACTGTTGTTTTAAAACAGACTTGAAAAACTGTGAACCCTTCCTTTAATGCAATTAGTAAACTACATCTATGTGCAAGATGTATACAGAACAGCATGGAGTAGCAGAAATATGTTCCTGAAAAGTGCTTAAATACAATCCTTTACTTTATTTTAAAATGCAATTTATCATATATTACACAAATGATACTGGAATTTTAAAAAAGTCACAATTAAAGCAGTAAAATTTGTGAATCAAGTTCATGTTTATTTGCAAAAAGCAAAGCAGTAAAGGCATGGATAAATACAGTTTAAGACACATTATACAAGAGACATGTTGTTTATGATAATAAAAACCAGAAATCACAATCAGAACCATAAAAACTGGATATAAAAATAAACATCAGTCTGCTTCAGCTTAACATATGTTTTTTTTTTAAACATGAAATAATTAGGTTAAAAATAAAACATCAATATAGTAAAAACATGATAAAAGATAATAAAATGATAATTAAAAAACTTGAGTAAAAGCAATGTTAAAAGGTTGATTGTTGAAATGTTAAAAATAAAAACATAATGTACAGGTCTCCTCCACAGTATCTCTTTCTCTACCTGTCTTTGTATGTCACATCTTGTACATTTCACATTGATATCTATAGAAACCGTTATTGTCATTATACACAATACAATGAAATCAGGATATTGATATTTGATATTTCACCTTGCAAAAGGTTATAAAAGAATAAATCATAAATTATCACATACACTGAGTCATTTTTTTTTTGTTTTTTGATAATGAACATCTTAACCTCTCTCTCTGTCTCTTATGTTCAAATATGAACAGATAACATTGATTATTGCAATATCAAGAATATAACACACTGTATTAAAGACAATGCGCAATGAGTATATATATATATATATATATATATATATATATATATATATATATATATATACATACACATATACATATACATATATAAGGGGGCAGAACTCCTCGTGCACAGCCAGTATTTTCAGTCAGGTGCTGGTCGGTCGCAGGAACATATAAGGTGAAAATCAAAATTAACCAGCGCTGCACACTGTAATGACTTTACTGTGACTTTATTAAGAGCGAACAACACGTTTCTCCTGTAGCTTCTTCGGGTTCGCTCAGTACAACTGCTGAGATAAATACATCTGAGTCACATGACTAATTATCACAGTCCTCATTTTCTCAAAGTAAACATTTTACAAAGGGCACGAAAATGAAAATATACATATTACAAAAAACATGACGTGATTAATGTTGCACAAAGTTACAAGAATTACACCATTTTATATAATTAAACTTCATTAAACAACTGACTGAACAGGATGAGCAGCACGATGAGTATATATATATATATATATATATATATATATATATATATATATATATATATATATATATATATATATATATACACACATTTTTTTTTTTAACCCGATGCTGAGTAAATATGAACATATACTCACACATATGACCTCTCAAACAGCTGTAAACTGCTCTCCTCTCCTGGTCGTCCTGGTTGCAGCGACGACAACGACACAGAGCGTCAGCAGCAGACCGCTGAGCAGTGAAGACCTCACTGCATAGACGATGAAGCAAATCCCACACGGCTCTCTGTGCACTAAAAGGATCTTGGATATTGACAAACACTGAAACGATTGGTCCACAGCTACACACCAGTACTGCCCAGTGTCTTCCAGTGAGACATTAGAGAGAACCAGACCCACATTAGCGTGAGATAGTTTTATTCTGCTTCCCTCATTTAGTTCTTGTAGATTTAGATTAACGGTTCTGCCTTCTGTTTGGTTCCACTTCTTAAACCAAAAGATCGCGACATCCCCTGTCTGATTGCATCTGAGAGTGACGTCTTCTCCCTCTGAGAAGAACACTACAGCAGGTGGACCCATTTTGGGGCACACCTCAAGTAAATACATTTCCATTTTGAAAGAGTGTTCACAAGTGTAAAAACCTGAGTCATTCAATGTAAGTGATGAAAACACCAGTGAGTAGTTTCTTCTCAATACTGTGAAGTTGGAGGAGATTAAATCCTTTGTATTGTACTTCATCCAAAGTGGTGGCTGGTCATCACTAAGATCAGCACAGTCCAACACGGCCCTTTCTCCCACTGAGGGGAAGTGTATCTTTGGTTGTATAGTAGTGTATACAGGATGACTACTAACACACTGCTTTTTGTTCATCACCAGACAGATGTACACTGAAGAGGCTGTGAATTTGTAGTCAGATACAACAAGACCTGATGTGTTTTTCATCACTTCGAATGTTCTTTTTTCATTGTCCATCAGCAACGTCATGCTGCTCCCAAAAACTCTTGTCCATATGTCATTTTTATCTCTAAACTCATGCTGGAGCCACTGGACCGTCAGATTATTGGCTGCTCCCTTACATGGTAGTTCAAATCTTTCACCCAAATTTACTGGAATAATTTCTAGCTTATATCTTTTACCGCAAACAACAATGCTGATGTTTTTCTCATATGTCACCTCACCCTCCGTCCAACACTGCTCTTGGTACAGGCCTGAGTGTGAGTGAGTCAGGTTGTGGATCTTGTAAGAAGAATTATTCACCTTGCTGACAACTGGAAGTCTTTCCTTCAAGTGTTCAGGTGCTGTGGAGTTTTGGGACCAGAGGACAGAGGTGTTCAGCAGAACTCGCTTCCCCTCGCCGACAAATGTGGAGATGAGGCAGAAGTTGGCTTCCTTGGGTGGTTCAAAGGTGAAAGAGGCCTTCTGCTCTCGTATGGCGACAAGTTCTCTTGCATGAATGTTGTTGATGAGAGCAAACAGCAAGTAGGAGAGCTCTGCGACTGCAGCCATCCTGCTCTGAGATCTGCATGTGAGTGTGATGCAAACACTTGATACTTGTCACCTCATGAGTTTGATGTCACCTCTCATCAGCTCTCCTTTATCTCACCATCAAGGGAAACTTTGAACCATGAGGCTCCGTATCCAGTAATCTGTTTCTGTTGAAATTCAGTTCAACAGTTTCACTAATTAGTCCACAAACAGACAGTAGTGGAGAAAGTTTTAAAATCCTTTACTGAAGTCAAAATAAAAATACCAACGTCTAAAACTATTTCAAGTAAAAGTCGAGTGATGCTTGATTTGACAGGTCTCTTAATTTTATACTAATATCCTGGAAATTTACAGGTTTTAACAATTAATTTTTAGGACATTTTTCAGAGAGAGTGGTGCAATTTGGTACAAATTATCTTAAAAATTTGGTTTAGTTGGTAAGTACCCACTCAATATATTTAGGTGTATATGTAATTCTTCATTTGCAAAAAATCTTAATAAATTAGATTCTTAACTATTCTTTAACAAACTTACTAGTTTTGTGCGTCAACGTGATATATTAGCATATTAGTTTGTTCCTTAAAAAAAACAACTAAACCAATTAATTTAATTTGTACCAAACTGTCCCGCCCTCTTTGTAAAATGTCCTAAAAATCAACCGTTAAATACCTGCAAATTACTCCAGGACATTTATGTAAAATTAAAGGACCCGTATACTAAAACATTACCAAAAGTCCTGAATTAAAAATGGTGCTCAAGTAAAAGTACAGAAGTAATATCAGCAAAATGTACTTTAAGTATCAAAAGTAAAAGTACTCATCATGCAGGAGGGCTCATTTAGAGAGTTATATTATCAAAGTATATTATTCTGTTTTTATGACTAAAGAGTTCATGTAAGAGCTTTGTAATGTAATTTGTCAATGTTGAGCCAGTTTTAGGTACTTTATATATTACTGTGTAGTTTAATAGTAATACTACTGCATCATATTATATAATAATATATGCTTTTTTATATAAAATCCTAAACTGAAAAGTAACCAAGTGGAGTTAAAAGTACAAAATTTCAATGATGTAAAGTAGCATAAATTAGTAACAGTCAAGTAAAAGAAAGTACAAATACCTCAAATATGTACAATATAGAATATGGAGAATTCTCTAATCTGATTGGCTGACAAGTGTTTTATAATGAATGTAATGTATACATGGGCCTCAACTCCAAAGTGTTTATCTAAGGTTTTAGTGTATGTTGCACACAGAGTTTGTGTTAGCTAGTAGAAAATAAACTGAATTAAAACCGAGTAAATATATGGTCAAACTTCTTTGATGTGTGTGAGAAACTGGACCAAATCAACTAAAAGCATGAAACAGAGGACTTTAAAGACAGACACAGTGAAGCTGGTGCCTGCAGGTTTGATGGACAGCTGTGGGGGAAATATGAGAGAAAGTGACCAAACCACTGAGGTGAACACATCCTCAAACACATAGATAATGAAGAGTTGGAGTGTGAGAGAGACATAGATGTAATGTGTGAGGGGAGAGATAAGACTGTGTGGGAGGGAAGCAAGTTCAGGAAATTCCGTTTAGAAAAAAGGTGACACAGCTGCATAGAGGTGGTAATGTCAAGTCAGTTTATTATAGAGCACATTTAAAAACAACAAATGTTGACCAAAGTACTTTACAAAGAAATGAGAATTACAATCAAAGAAAAACAGGTAACACTTCATCACAAGGGTTCAAAAAATATACTTAAAGTCCCCCTCCAGTCAAAAACGTGTTATTCTTCTGTTTTTTTTCCTGTTTCCGATTAGTTTAATAATTAATAAATTAATGTTAACTCACAGTTACTTCATACTTCATACATAAGATTAAAGCATGATACAACCTGATCTTGCACAATTCATCCGTCTAGTGTTGCTAGTTTGTAAAAGTAACATAAAGGCTGTTGGGTCAACATGTAGATGTTTGCATCTGATAACCAGGTTGATAAAAGAGAAATGCAGCAAATTCCTGAATACAAAATATCCTTTACTATAACTGGAATTCTTTGCGCCAGGGTATAAAAACTGTCAATTAACCAGAGTCAGAATCAGCTTTATTGGCCAAGTATATTTGAAAACACAACAGATTTGACTTTGGTTTCCAGCAGCTCTCAGTGTGTTCATATACAATGCACCGAAAAACATTTGTTAATGTGGCTGTTGAAATTCAGGTCTGAGTCCATGACTACACCAAGATTTCTGGCTTGGTTTGTGGTTTTTAACATTATGGAGGGAAGCTGAGCTCTGACTTTTAATCATTCTTCCTTGGCTCCAAAAACAATTACTTCGGTTTTGTCTTTGTCTAATTAAGGAAAATTCTGGCACATCCAATCATTTATTTGTTCAATGCACTTACTCAGTGCTTGTATTGGGCCATAGTCCCCTGGTGATATGGTTATATAAATTTGTGTGTCATCTGCATAACTGTGGTAGCATATTTTATTGTTTCCCATAATCTGAGCTAGTGGGAGCATGTAGATGTTGAACAGAAGAGGTCCCAGAATGGAGCCTTGGGGAACTCCACATGTCATTTTTGTCCGCTCAGATGTGTAATTACCTATAAACACAAAGTAGTCCCTGTCCTTTAAGTAGGATTCAAACCAATTTAGTACTGTGCCAGAAAGTCTCACCCAGTTTTCCAGTCTGTCTAGTAATATATTATGGTCAACCATGACAAATGCAACACTGAGATCCAGTAATACTAATACTGTAATTCTGCCACTGTCAGTGTTTAAGTGGATGTCATTAAAGACCTTAACAAGAGTAGTCTCAGTGCTGTGGTGTGATTGAAATCTTGACTGGATGACAGCAAAACAGTTGTGAAGTGCTAAGAAGGTGTTCAGCTACTGAAAAACAGATTTTTCAATGATTTTACTGAAAAATTGGAGGTTTGATATGGGCCTATAATTGTTTATTAGTGAAGTGTCTAGATTATTCCTTTTTAAGAGTGGCTTGATGACGGCAGTTTTCAGGGCCTGTGGGAAGACACCTGAGAGAAGAGACATGTTGACAAATTGTAGAAGATCTGAGGCCATGCAGGTAGAAACATTGTGGAAAAAGCCTGTAGGCAGAATAGCAAGGCAGCAGGAGGAGGATTTCAGATGTTGTATAATGCCCTCCAGGTTTTTATGGTTGATTGGATGGAATTGTGTCATACTCCTCAAATAGATTTTAAGTGGACACAGGGACAACACATATCCTGCACCTGATATGGAGGCACTGACTGCTTGTCTAATTTTCTGAATTTTGTCAGTGAAAAAGAAGGCAAATTCATTGCAAGCCTTGGTGGATAGAAGTTCAGAGGCTACTGACACAGGAAGGTTTGTTAGTCTGTCAACAGTAGCAAATAAGGCACATGCATTATTATTGTTTTTGGTAATGATGTCAAAGAAGAAGGACCGCCTTGCATTTCTCAGGTCCAAACTATAAATGCAAAGTCTCTCTTTATAGATAACATAATGACCCTGGAGATATGTTTTTCACCACCTGCGTTCAGCTTTTCAACACTTTTTCTATTCTGACCAGTCTGGTATTTCTCCATGGAGATCTTCTCTTACCAGAGACAACTTTCACCTTAGTGGGTGCAATGGCATCAATAACATTTGTAATTTAGAAATGAAATTATGTACAAGTTCATTGACTGAGACCCAAGAGAGGGCTGGTGTGGAAGAGAAGGCCTGAATAAATATTTCACTAGTGTTTTTTAGTGATATACCATTTTGTGATTAATTCTGTATGAACATTTGTGTGCATGGAGATTGTACTCTTAAAGAAAACACAGGAATGATCAGAGAGAGCAACATCAGTCACCACAACCTTAGAAATGTTCAGACCCTTGGAGATGATTAAGTCCAGAGTGTTCCCCTTTTGTGTGAGGGCTCCGTCACATGGTGGGTCATTCCATAATTATCAAGAACACAACACAGTTCTTTAGTCTTTAGTCCCTTTGTTCTGGGGGTTGTCAACATGGATGTTAAAATCACCAACAATAACTACACAGTCAAAGTCAATACAGATTATAGACAGCAGTTAAGCAAAATCATCAGAAAAGTTTGCACAGTATTTAGGTGGCCTGTAGATATTTAGAAATATAGCTCTAGATGAGGAATTCAGCTGAAGAGCCACATATTTAGAGGCAACAAAATGTCCATCAGATATCTGCTTGCATTGGAGGGAATAATTAAACAAAATAGCAACTACACCTCCTCTTTTATGCACTCTAGCTTCACTCATAAAACTGAAGTTAGGCGGGGTTGACTCGATAAGAAGAGCAGCACTGTTGTCTTAGTTTGACCAAGTTTCAGTCAAAAACATAAAATCGAGGTTGTGCTTGATGATATAAATCATTGATTAAAAATGTTTTCCCTGCCAAAGACCTGACAGTTAATAAAGCTAAATTTAATGTGTTACAAACATTATCTAACCAACTTTTTCCAACAGGATGTGGCTGATGAAGACTGGGTACTAAATTTAATCATTCTGCAGAACCAGTTGAGTGCTTCCTGTTTCTTAGCAGATTCACCATTTGTTTCCTGTTACCTATCAAGACAGGAACTGAACAAGCTACCGGCACACTGGGCCCCAGCTTTTCCTGTAAAGAGTCATGATTGCCATCAGCCTTGCACCCTGGGCCCAGCACATATCAGTTAGATCTCGCTGTATTTTGTGCACAAATAACTGGTCGCACTGTGCTTTTATCAGGCTGGGGAGAGAGAGGATGATTCTGATGCCACCATGGGGGGAGACGTAACTTTGACGAATGTGTTGAAGCTGGCTGAGGACTTAAAGCCAATCGTGGAGGTGGACATTGAGGAGGGTTTAGGGAAGAGAAAATGGGAGTAGGTCAATTGACCAGCTCTTTCATCTGGTCAGTGAACTCCAAGAGGGGGGAGGAGGGGGAAAAGGTGACTGGAGAGGAGGGTGACCTGAATAGGGTTTGGGGGGGGGGGGGTGAGGAAGGTGAATCCTCATAGGTGGTTGTTGGTGAGGGGGGAGGAGACTCCTCCTCTCAGCTTTGATGAGTGTCATGTTTAAAGCTCTCTTCAGGCGGAGGCGGAGGTGGCTCTCTTTCAAGGTTTCTGCCTCATTTTGTTGTGTCTTCTTGTTTTGATTCCTCTTGTCCTTGTCAGAGAGAACAGATGGGTGATGCAGGACGTAAAATAAGTTTGAGATGAACAGTTTTACTCCTGACTTGTTAAGGTAAAGTCCATCTGCCTTAAAAAAGTTGAAATTGTCAATAAAGTGCAGTGAATGAACAGTACATGCAGTTGAGAGCCATGTGTTCAGTGCTACCAATCAACTGAATTGTCAACTCCTCTCTGACTGGTGGTAGACGTCCACTGACAAACACCTCAGCATTCAGAGAGCTGACTGTGTGCAACAGATCAATAAAGTCTCATTTCTGTACTTCAGACTGTTATCTCACAACATCATTGGTTTTCACAGTTTTGTGTGCAGCTACAATATGCAAGATGCTCTCAGTCATGTCAGAGACCATATACTTGGGAAAAAAGAGTATTTTGGTGTTCCTATTGCACATATTTCTTATATCTTGTACAGCATAGTCACCCACAATCAGAGTTTGAGGCCCAGTCATTAGCTTTCCCTGTAGCTGTTCTTACCCTGCTGTGTGAAGATGAGAGGTTATCCAGCAACAGTGGAGCAAATCTGTTCTCCAGTTGCTCACTTGGTTGTTATGGAGGTTTGTTGTTAGTTCTCCCTTTCGCAGCTGTCCATGGCTGTATCCTACTAAGAACAGGGGTTGAAGAGGTGCTCTGCTTGGATGATAATGCAGGCCAGCCAGTCACATCACAAATCTCAGGGCGCTGGGCTCTGCCTGTTATTCGTCCTCCCATTTCCCAGAGAAATTACTTACTCTTAGGCTTTTCACCAAGAGAGTTCCAGGGAGGACTACCACTTGTTGTTTTATTACCCAGTACACAGCCCTTCTGTTTCTTGGTAGTCTTGTTGGTGCTAATTTTCTGCGTGTTAGCATGCTCTTGTCCACTGTTTTGAGTACATGGTAAAGTCATATTGTTCCCACATAGTCCATTCACTTCCACGTTCATTTCTAACTGCTGAATTTTGGTTTCCAGAACTGCAATCTTCTGTAGAAGTTTGTGGTAGTCGTCTGTGGAAAAGGGGGGCATTTTGCTGCTAATTAGCTTTAGCTAAGCACCACATTTCCAGTCAGTGCAGTACAGGCTTGTGCTGTTGGTAGGCTTCATTCATGTAGTATTGAAGAGGTCAAGTGATGAAAATATGTCAATAGCCTACTATATCTAAATAAATTACAGTCCCAGTGATTTATAAGTATCCAGGAGCCACTTTTCATCATTTCTAGCAGAAAAAAAACAAGAATATCAGCAGAAGAATGCAAGCAGAGGCGCAAAGCATCTGCACTGTAAGAAAGCAGGAAGCAGTGTCAACATGAATGTAAACGATGCTGGTTTTTAAAACAGCTCTGCAAATGTTTTGTGAGAAAGGAAATGCATTCTACATATCTGTAGATACACACAGTGTGTTTTAGTGAGTGACACTGAATGTAAACACAACTTTTGTTTGTTTGTTTATGTCTATAGATCAACGTCTTCAGGGTCCTTTAAGCAGCTCAGTTTCTACTGAAGGAATTCTGGTGGAGTTCTTCACTCTCACCACTGAGGGTCGCTGTCTCCTCATTCTTCAACTCATTTTATACTGTAGCCTACGTTAAAGGACAGCTTCACATTTTTTCAGGTCTGTCTTAAAGCAATAGTCAGGAGCCCAGATGAACATTGAAACATGTTTTTTCTTGCTGTAATCATTCCATTATGGATCTGAACTTTCTCAGACTCTTTGTTTTTACTTTGCAGGACTGCAGAGAGACAAAGCTGCAGGATGTTCATGTTTGTGCTCCTTCATACTAAATTTGATGTTGGTCAAAAGGATAAAAAGTCTTTTTTCCCTAATGATTCCACATTCACATTAAGAAAAATATTGGTTAATCTTCTTTCATTTCTAATTTCATCATTTTAGGAGGATTGTAAAACAAAAAAATAAAGCGATACATGATATTTTATATAATATTATGCTTATTTTTATATGTTTAAATATACACTAAAAAGTTTTAGAACATCTCAGTTTTTCCAGTTTTATTGAAATGGACATAGTTTAATGTCTCAGTCTACTCTGAAATTAAAGCATAGAACAAATGAACAATTGGAAATTAAAAAAAGAAATCATGGAATCTTTTTGTTCATAATATTTTAATCTAAATTTTTGACTCATCAACCATCTTTAACAGCCGAATACACATTCTTTCTACAATGGAAATTAAATATTGTTGGGAAAATTCTTCCCAACACTGTTGCAGACGTTCTGTGTTGTTCTGTCAAGCTGCTTTGCTTTCACCCCTCTGCCCAGTTCATTCCAAACCAGCTGGATGACTGTACTGTTTCCATGATCTGAAGCCTGCCATCTTATTGTTTTCTTCTAAGATAGTTCTGACAGCCTGGAGGTTTATTTTGGATCATTATGTTACTGTAAGATAAACACAGACCAGAGGATACTGCATGACTCTGCAGGATGCTGTGGTTAAGTCACCAACTCTGGATCCAGCAAAAGAGCCCCAGACCGTCACACTTCCTCCTCCAGACTTTTATACAGACAGACGGTTTGTAAGTAATCACCTGTAGGAAGTGTTTGCATCAACTTTCAAGGTGTCATTTACTTCCATTGCTGCAGAAAAACTGTAAGTTATTCCTCGAGCCCTGAAAAAAGGCTTTTTATATGTAGCCTATTTTTGTGTGTGTCTGTGTGTGTTATATTTGTTTACCACTTAGCTTTGTACCTATTAAGGAAAGGGTCAGTAATTAGGTTCAACCATGGGGTAGCCTTTCACAGGTGTATTGAAAACACAAGCCGGTATTTTCCCAAGATTTTATTTTTTTTTATTTCTATTAATTAATTAAGATTAGAAGCGATGAATTAAACTGTTTTAGGACTTGAGCCAACAGCAAATGTCATTTTCCGACTAATGAGTGAGGACCGACAGAATTATAGCCTTATATAACTTATATTAATACAATTTGTAAAAAATGACTCATAAATGAAAATGTTTCCTCTGTGTTGCACCACCAGACTACACATGTAATAGTAGATTTGCTTTTTACTGATTGATATACTGATAGATGATTTACTGATGTAAACTATGAAAGTGAAAAGTTCTGTTTCTTCAGGGGACAAATGTTTTTGCTGAAGGGTCAGATTTGGCCCCCAGTCTGCTGTTTGCCTACCAATGATTTAAGGTTATTCACTGGACTTCAACTGCTTACCTTTCAATAAAAACAGACAAGGGGGTGTTTCTAAAACTTTTTACTGGCAGTGTATATTGTTTTGTTATTCAATCAATTAGTCAATCAAACTATATTTGTACTTTATTTGCACCTTTCATCCAGGTTAGTGCTATTCAAAGTGCTTCACAGATGACTGACAAGCCCATAGTAAGTAAACAGACAATTTGAGAGTAATGCACATGAGAAATAAAAATTGTGAAAATGTAATAAAATAAAATAGATTTAAAAGCTATAATAATAATAATTATAAAATAGAGTGAAATTAATTTAAAAAAACAAGGATACATAAAATAAATAAATAATATTTTTTTAGTGAATAATGATTTATTTTGTTAATATTAAACTAACAAACAATACATAAAATATATAGCCTACATATACTGTATATTTATTATACTGTTGCAAATATATATACATACAATTTAATATTAACTAAAGAATTATTTTTCTTATAAAATCCCTTAGGACTTATTCCTACTTCTTTCTAGTTTTTGATCCACTGGCAGAATGACACCTGAATGCAACACCCGTTAACCAGGACTAGGAAACTGGATGAATTCCAGACTTTTTTCCAGTGTTTATGAATGCACCACTGCTCGCGAGCTGCGACCCGCCCCGAACGTCGAACGGACATCCGCATCAGCCAATAGACGGCGGCAGAGACTGAGCAGCGACCAATGGCGTGTCCGGAGTGGCGGGTAAGGGGGCGGGCGTTGCCGTGCAGCAGGCTTCTCTGCGCCTGGCTAACAATAGCCTGAGATCCGCAAGTTTAGTGTTGAGGACCCGAGCAGGAGGGCGACAGAGCGGAGCAGCAGAGCCGAGAGGAGCGCACAGTGTTGCCGAATACATGAGACGGTGTGTCCCGGTGTCGGAAAATTATCACCCAACACTCAGGGATTTACATTTACAACCAGACAAGTGGTGAGTGAGCCGCTCGACTTTTATTCCTCTACATAAAATCCATCTGCAGTCTCAGCGAGGCATGGTGCGTGGTGAATTAGGGGCTCCTTTGCCAGTGAATAGGAAGGGGTTAATGGTTACTGTAGGCTGCCTGGGATCACACTATTATTCCCCTAATTCTTCATCTGCACCCATACATACACGCCCCGGAGCCCGCAGGCCCAGTCTGCCCGCACACCGCGGACCTGAAGGCGGCCGCTGCGAGGTTCGTGCAGTCGGCAGGCGGGTGGTGTGATTAGTATTATTATTTTATTACACCGGTTTACAGCCAACTGGTAAACTGGGAGGAAACCTGTGAGTTTTGCCGGTGAAGTGATACCACAGCAGGGCCTGAGTGCCAATGATCTGACACAGAGATTCAATGAGTGAGTGAATGAATGAATGAATGAATGAATGAATGAAATCCTGCTAGTTTCCACTTTTCCCCATCTGTGAAATGTAGGATACCTCTGACATGATTCATCAGAAAGTCCATGCTGTGCCCAAAGCCTTTTCGGTGTAATCTAAGAATAGACAGACTCCTCTTCTGTCTCCTCTCACTGCAACAATTCTGCTTTTAAGTTCATGTCTGAGCTTTAATCAGCGTTAAAATACAGATTCACAATATTTAAAGTCTGTCTTAAAACACTCAGGAGCCCAAATGAACAGTGAACCATGTTTTTCTTGCTGTAATCATTCCTCCTGTTCGTACTGACCATTAGAGGATCCCTTCATAATGCACTTACAAGCTTCGGAAACACAAAAGAGGGGAATTTTTTAATGCTAAAAAGACTGTAAATGTGTCAGATATCCACCTGATATGACTAACTCAGCCTGCTGAAGCCTCATATAAGCTTCACATCAACTTTTAAATACACAAATAGACACACTGTGGATTTTTGGCCTCCGTCAATGACATTTGAAAGGAAGCAGAAATCCTCTCATATCCCATAAATGATCTGTTTAATATTCCTGTAAGTGTCTGCAGCTCTCAGTAGTGACCTGACAGGAACGTGGTTGTGTTTTCTTGCAGATTCTTATTACTTGCTGTATATTTTAATTGCTTTAAAAAATAAAATAAAAAAAGTCCTGTTTTCAGTGATACTTGCACAGTAATCTGTCTGAAATGCACTGAGCCTCTTGTTTCCACATGGCTCAGCAGAAATCTGTGCACGTCTCTTGATCCTGGAGAGTTCAGTCGGTATTTATGTGGAAGTAGATTTTTGGGGGCGTTTAGTGGCTTTGGCAGAGCAGACATGGCGTATATCAGCTGGATCTTATTGATTACAGACAGACAAGGCTGCTCGAACTCTCACTTTTTTTTTTATCAGCATGAGAAGTGTCGTGTTTCCTTCCATTTATTGACCCTTCAAACTCAGCCTGGGTTTTTGACCCAGCTGGATAAATAAACTAGGTGGCCAGTTTCCTGGATAATGTAAGTTTTCCTCTGCTGATCAGAAATGTTTGTGGTTCAATCTTTTAACCGTTTGTCCTACTGAGAGATTAAAAAAAAAAAAAAACACTCAGATGAATGAATCACACATGCAGCCAGCAGCGTTGACTCATTTTTGTTACTATATTGTGTGTCACCTGTATGAGGAGAGATGACTGCAGGATGAGCGATAAAGGATCTGCATTTAGTTTGTTCCTGCGCCTGCATGTGTGAATATTTAGGGGTGCAACTAACAACTATTTTAATTATTACATTGATTATTTTCTCTATTTTCCCTATAAAAATGTCAGAAAATGGTGAAAAATGACAATAACTGTTCACAGAGCTCAAGGTGACGTCCTCATATGTCTTGTTTTGTTCACAACCCAAAAATATTCAGTTTACTGTCATAAACAACTAAAGAAACCAGGAAATATTCACATTTAAGAAGCTGGAAAAAGAAAATTTCTGACTGAAAACATCCTTATTTTATATTTTCTTTGTCTTTATTGAAACTATATGATTGTAAAATGCAACATCCCATATTTATGACTCCACGGTTACATTATATTTAAATGTTCTTAATGTCGTTTATCTGTCTGGTATCTTTGTTCCAAACAACAGCAACTTTATTTAAATTAAATTCTAGCAAAAATCCAAATGTTTTCTTCCCAAACTGAGTTCATAAAGACGACGACGGCATCAAAACGATTAATTAAATATGAGTTAGATTGTATGTGGAGCTGCTTCCAGGTGATCCCACCAGCCTCAGCACACTTTATAGTACAAATAAGTTGTAGTTTGTCAGTGTGAAACTCTTCAGGGACTTAAATTCATTTATACACGAAAAACTTGACTGTACTTCCTGGTTTGGCTGAGCGGTGGCGAGTTGAACCTATAGGTTATGGTTTAAGGGCAGTGGCGGTACACAGCGGTTGCCGCGGAGACCCGGACGTGTCTTAAGGAGTGTTTTATGGTCTCATATGAAGCACGAGGCCACCCGGTCGCCCCTTTGACACCCTGACAGCCTGATGGAGCGGCGAGAGGAAGCCTCGCTGGAGTTAATGACCCATTTGGCTCCGGTGGCTTCAGGCTCTCGGCTACTTCAGGACAAAGACGACTGTGTGTGTGTGTGTGTGTGTGTGTGTGTGTGTGTGTGTGTGTGTGTGTGTGTGTGTGTTCCTTTTGGCCAGTCTTCAGCCTCTATCTCACCTGTCATTGAAGTTATTTTTAACCCCCAACGCTGTTAACGCTGTTTGTTTGGCCTCTTAGTAAATTAGACTTGCTGGCCGACAATATGAGCTACTTACAGCCACACACACACTCTCACACACACACACACACACACACACTCTCACACACACACACACTCACACACACAATAGGGAACCAAAACAAACCTGAAACTGAGGCTCGAAAACCAAAAAAATCTCTTTAAAGTTGAGAGGAACTCCAGTCAGGTGATGTGACTGCTGTCACATACAAGCAGTCATGTGATTAAAGCTGCAATGATTCGTCAACAAATTGATTAGTTGATCAACAGAAAATTAATCGCCTTTTTTTACAGAAAAAATGCCAAAATCCTCTGGTTTCAGCGTCTTAAATGTGAATATTTTCTGGTTTCTTTAGTCCTCTGCGACAATAAACTGAATATTTTTGGGTTTTGGACAAAATTAGATATTTGAAGACGTCATCTTGGACATTTTATAAACTAAAAGATGAATGGATTAATCAAGAAAGTAATCAACAGAAGTATATAACTATATGATGGAGTAATCAATCAATAAAAAAGGTAATAAACTGTTTAGAATATTAATAAGTCAGATAGTAAACTGTGTATCTGTGGACTCTGAAGGGTGTTTTAATTCACTGTTTTCTTACATTTTATAGACTAAAAGATAAATCAGTTAACGTGGAGAATAATCAGCAGACGCAGGCTGATTAAAGCTTTAAACACACAGGTAACAGCAGGACTGAACCTTCTCTGGTCTCACTGAGCCTCCAACGGCTGCTGAAGGACTTCAGAGAAGAACTTTGAGTCGGCGAGAAGAAAAACATTGAGATGCCAGAAAAAACTCTGCATCCCAGCCAAGAAATATCCAGGAACATAACCCCCGCCCCCATAAACCATCATTCTTACTCTTAGGTAATTAGTTAACGTAAAGACAAGGAAGTGCCGTCAACTCCTCGTGTAGCTCTTATCATTCCTTTATCGTTGCCGGCGGTGATGCTGGACGGTTGCGGTGAAGACGGAGCTGAGAGAAGATGGAAGACGACGCCGAGCTTCATCTGCTTCATTTCAAATTATTAAAAGGAATTCTGTAACTCGGATCCTTTTTACCGCGTACTGTAAGGACGTTTCTACGATCAATAATGAACCGAATTACTCATTAAGATGGATTATTTGTCTTTGCAGCGAGGGGCACTCTCACACACACACTACCAACATAAATAGTAATATTGGCTGTGGAGCAGCCATAAGCCTTCCAGCAGCTGAATAATGGATCGTCTGTCTGCCTGCGAGGCTGCTGGGCCTGCTGAGCACGCCGTCTAGACCGACCCTGACAGCACAAAACTGCGAGCTCTCTCCTTCTCTCTCTCTCTCTCTCTCTCTCTCTCCATGAAACAGGCTGACTGGATGAATCCTGGATGGATTGTTTTTCTGCAAGTGTGTGAAGGCAGATGAAAGGAAGGAAGGAAGGGCGGCTGGTGCATCTGTAAGACGACGTCTACATGAAGCCGGATAGATTCTTAAAAAAAAAACACGACATGCATCCACAGCAGGAGTGTCAGCACGTTTCTGCAAACGCCAACGTTCACATTAAGACGCCTAAATGGGTGATTTTTTTTTTTCCTCCTACTGGGCATGTGTGGAGGACAGATGAGCAAGTCAGCCACAGAAAACCAGCGAAGAAGAAATGGTTTCTGTTTCTGTGATGGCTTCCTGACGTTTATTTAATTGCAGCAGATTACAGATTGGTAGATAGCTGCGTTTAACTCTGAACAAACTGTTAGAGTCTACTTCTACCTCTTCTTCGTCCTCTTCCAATGAAACGCGGCGCCACCATCTGATTTGTCACCGATATGACAGAATTTCTACAAAGATTGACACATTCTGGAGGCCATTCTGGAAAAAAGCTCCGTTTCCTGGGGAGAAAAACGCCGTTTTAGTCCGGACGGAGGAACAAAACGGAGAGAAAAAGATGCTTAGTGTGGACGTGGTCTAAGCTGTTAACAGCATGTTGCAGGATCAGAAGATCAGACCTGGAGAGAAGACTGAAATCCTGTTTGACCTGCGCCGCTTCACCTCAGTTTCATTAAACCAGGAGGGAACTTTAGAGGAAGAAGCTCAGACAGGTGCAGCTCCATGAGGGTTAACGTCAGTGTCATTTAATTAGTTTCCTGTCAGCTCTGATCTGTTAGAGTGTATTTACTGCAGCCACAAGCTCGACCTGCACACAGTTCAGCTCAGGAACACTTCACACAGCTCATGTTGTAGTTTTTATGCTGGCGCTGTAGCAAACATGATGATGATATCTCCCTCTTTCTGCCTAAAGCTGCAATCCACCTGGTGTGAAATTTACTCACGTGGTGCAAACGTGGCCTGTATATATAAAGCTGGACGTAGCATCATTGGTTTCACTGGAGCCAGTTTCTTTTCCATTTGGAGCCTTCCAGATAACGAGTGCGGGGTCTTGCCTTTCACGCTCTGGAAACACGCTGCGCTACCTCAGACCTAAGCTAACGATAGCTTACTGGGAACACAGAGCACTGCACCCTTGGGCTAACGTTAGCTACTTTAGCCAAATTGCGCTAACAGGGCATGTCTGACTCAGTGTGAGTCCCGGAGCCAGGGCAAGCATCAGGTGAGCCAACTGTCAATCACAGCTGTCAATCAACGCCCACACAGCAGACATCAAAGCTACTATAAGTCTTCAAATTTTATTAATGGAGCAATAATTTCCAAAAAGACCGCCAGCATACTTATTAGAGGGCCTGAATTTAGCGATTGAGACCATAATGACTCGCTGAAAAAATGATTGAGTATTTATAGAGAGAAGAAAGATGGACGTAGCGTCATTGGTTTCACTGGAGCCAGTTTGAAGCTCAGAGTTGCAACTTATGGTTGGCGCCATCTTTTCCATATGGAGCCTTCCAGAGAAGGAGTGCGGGGTGTTGCCTTTCACGCTCTGGAAACACGCCGCGCTACCTCAGACCTAAGCTAACGCTAGCTTACTGGGAACACCGAGCGCTGCATTCTTGGGCTAACGTTAGCTACTTAACTTTTACTGTTTGAATGGGAGTCAGGTGGAGCGTCTAGCGGTCGTCAGTGGAAATTAAGGTGCTTCCATATTGGCTTCAGCCTTAAGATGTACTAGATGATGCTTGGATGTGGAGAGGAGGGGGGACGGGAAATAGCATGGGTGGGATTGTAAACATAAACTGCGGGAGTTAGCATGGCTAGCGTGCTAACAACAACAGTCTGCAAAATTGTAAATTATACAACCATTTATCAAACATGTCACCGTCATCATCCTCTGTCCTTTCACTCACTGCAGTCAACCAGCATCTCTTCTTCTCTGCTTATTGTATTATTTCGCTGCGCAGGTATTAAACAAGTTCAGTCAGGTGGGTCAGTTCACAAATGTGTCTGGTCTTGTTCCACATAGACATGAACATGCAGTCTGACTGAACCATTAATGCTCCCAAAGAACAATCATCTGCTTTAAGGTTGCAACTAATTATTATTTCCATCACTGATTAATATATAGATTGTTTTTCACTCAGTTATTTAGTTGAAACAAGACTGAGAGTCTACAGCCCTGCAGCTCTGAGAGGCTGTGACGATGCTAACACGCTGATGTTAAGCAGGTGTAATAATTACCATGGTTACCATGATGATATGGTGTAGTATGCTAATGTTTGCTAATTAGCACTAAAAGCAAAGTACAGCTGAGGATGATGGAGGTGTTTTTAGTTTTGCAGCTTTTTAGCCAAAGAAATCAAAGCACAGACAGAAATTATGACCTGATGATGACGCCGGAGAAGAAGTTATTTCAGTTCATCCTGAAGGTGAATGTTGCTAAAGTTCACGGCAATCCATCCCATAGTTACTGAGAAAATTCACCACAAATATCTGGACAACTTTGAGTGCTGATACATTCAGTAGGTGTAGAGATTTTTTTACTAGATAAGTGAAAACTTTGCCCTGCTGGTGGCGCCGGAGGAAGAGTCAGCGGATCACCAGAATCTGCAGGATGCATCCTCTCAGGACCATGAATGAACTTATAAACTGTCATTGATATCCATCCTGCAGCTGTTGAGATATTTCAGTCTGGACAAAGTGACTGACATCGCAGCTAACATGGCTAAAAATGTCCAAAACCCCAAAATACTGGAGATCATTATATCAATATAAGAGAAAGAAACACAGACATTTGACAAGGTGGAATCAGCTGGTGTTTCCTGTTTCCAGTTATATTCTTCTTGATCGACTGACCGATCAATCAATCAATTGTTTCAGCATTTAATCTTCATTTCCAGGCTTCTTGGGATGGAAATCTCCGTTGTTTAATTCCTGAAAGCTGACAAACACAAACCTGAACGTGAAATTATCAGAGAATATCAGGCTGCTGATAGTGAAGATACAGTCAAGGCCAAATCTCAGCTTCTTGAGAGCTGACATCATCTGTGTGTGTGTGTGTGTGTGTGTGTGTGTGTGTGTGTGTGTGTGTGTGTGTTTAGCCCAGAGACCATATGGCGAAGGAACCACCCACTCATTGGGACCAACCACACCTTCCAATAATTCACACACACACACTCTTTCATTCTTATGCACACACACACACACACACACACACACACACACACAGCTTCAAACACACATGAGCCGCAAAAACCTGAAAGATAAATAAATCATAAACGCATAAAAGTGTAAAACAGCAGAAAGTGAAAATAGGTGCAGTGATTCGTTGTGTGTCACACTTCAGTCTACTGTGATCAACCAGCCGTGTGTGTGTGTGTGTGTGTGTGTGTGTGTGTGTGTGTGTGTGTGTGTGTGTGTGTGCTTGCTGAATATTTCACCGTTGAAGTATTGCATTCACACCCTGCAGCCTTGCATCCATAGAGAGAAATGCTGTGTGTGTATATGCATGTATGTGTGTGTGTGTGTGTGTGTTGCATGACATCATAATGTGATTACATACTGTAGATGGTTTTTGTTGGATGGTGTGTGTGTGTGTGTGTGTGTCAGCTGGGAGATGAACACGAGTGTGTGAGGTGACCCTGCCTCGACTGACGGTGTCTGATCAACACAAACACTCAACACATGGACAAGGTGAACGGGTTCATAGCGTGTGTGTGTGTGTGTGTGTGTGTGTGTGTGTGTGTGTGTGTGTGTGTGTGTGTGTGATATAACACCTGACTCTGTACGTTCCACTGGTCTAACATCTTTACAACAGACACTTCTTCTCTCAACCTCTCAAATCTGAGCTATTTTTCCTCTAAATTCTTCTTAAATTGCAAATTGTGCAGAACAAAACCAACAATGAACTGATCTACTAACGAGTATTGTGTGTGTATCTAAAGCCTGATATATCTTATTCCTCCGTTATTGTCCAGAAACTATTAAAAACACGTCAATGAGTCTCACCGCTGCACTGGGTGACATGTTCCTTCATCATGAAGAGTTTTATCACGTTAGTTTGTTTAGAAACGACTCCAAAGACTAATAACAGCATCATGTTTTCAGTCTCTGGAGAGTAGTTCTGTGTAATGCAGACGCTACTGAGCATGTGCGGGAACGCTGCTCCTACATTGTGCCTTGTAAATAACTTCAGTACAAAGTCAAGAGGTTGTGATATGTAGCACAACAAGCTGTAAACGGAGCCGTGATCCCGCACATGCTCAGTAGCGTCTGCCTTACACAGAACTACTCTCTGAAGACTGAAACGTGATGCTGTTATTAGTCTTTGGAGCCGTTTCTAAACAAACTAACGTGACCAAACTCTTCATGATGAAGGAACATGTCACCCAGTGCAGCGGTGTGACTCACTGACGTGTTTTTAATAGTTTTTGGTTTTGTGGTTCTGTTTACAGCTTCGTTAGCTTGTTGCGCTACATGTTACAACCTCTTTAAACTGACTTTATACTGAACTGTTTTGAGGAATTTACAATATAGTGAGGAAGTAAAACTGACATTTTAAATGTCAGACACCGACTCTTGATGGACTTTGCTAGTATTAAAACAGTTTGTCTTATTACTTAAATTTCTTTACTTTTTCTTTCTTTCTTTCTTATTTCCTTATGTGGGATAATTAGAGTTCAAATCTTATCTGTCAATTAATCAATTAGACTATAAAAACTGGTGTTAATCTCTTTTCTATGGACAATTAATCACTTAAAGGACAACAGTCAGGAGCTCAAATGAACATTAAACCTGTTTTTTCTTGCTGTAATCATTCCTCCTGTTCATACTGATCATTAGAAGATCCCTTCATAATGACCTTACAAGCTTCAGAAGCGTCCAAATGAATCAAATCAAGTAGATATCTTTCAGCGTTACAGTCTTTTTAGTGCCAAAGTTCCTCTTTTTGTTACTATACTTCCACCTGCAGCTCAACAGGGAAACACAAAGAGGGAATTTGATGCTAAAAAGACTGTAAATGTGTCAGATATCCACTTGATATGACTAACTCAGACTGATGAAGCTGAATATAAGCTTCACATCTACTTTTAAATGACAAAACTGTGGATTTTGGCCTCCATCACTTCCATTGAAAGCACATTTGAAGGATCTTTTAAGATCCAGTATGAACAGGAGGAATGATTACAGCGAGGAAAAACCTCTTCCACTGTTACTATGGACACCAAGTACAGTAGATGAGTAAAGGCACTTTGTTGCGTTCCAGAGTCATCAATAATGAAAATAATCAATACTCGACCACTGATGAAGGTCTGTAGATGTGATTCAGGGTTTTTTTTTTGTCCTCTCTGTTGGAAGGAGGGAAGTTCCAGCAGTGTTACGACCCATCGTGATATTCTCAGATGCCAACATCATGAGATCATTTCTACAGATATGACCCGCTGAAACACTTCCACACGGCCAAAGACAGCACGCCAAACGCTCCTCTTCTTCCTGCCTCATCCCTCTTTTTCCTCCATCTCTTCCACCACCATCATGTCACACTTCTACTCTTCATCCTGCTCTCTTTCTTCTATTCGCTTCTCTTCAACCTTCTCTTTCCTTCTTTATCTTCATCTCTTCCACATGTTCTTCTTCTTCTTCTCTCTCTTAATCTACTCCCTCTCTTCATCTTCCTCTCTCTCTCTCTCTCTCTCCACTTTCCATTTCTTCAGCCTTTTTCCTTTTCCATCCCTTCATCTCTTCCTCTTCATCTGTTGTTCATTCCTCTCCTCCTCCTCCGGCCCGGTCTGACGTAACCGGTGGAGCAGCAGTAATGTTGTTATCTATAAATACCGCTTCATCTCTCTCACTGTCAAACGGAGGAAGTCTCTCTCTCTCTCTCTCTCTCTCTCTCTCTCTCTCTCTCTCTCTCTCTCTCTCTCTCTCTCTCTCTCTCTCTCTCTCCTCCACTTCCTCTCTTATATTTTAATCTTTCTCCTGTTTTTCCGACGGAGGGATTCTCTCGCTCTCTGTCTCTTCCTCTCACGTTTAGCAGCAGGAGGAGACTTTATAAATCAGAATTAATTATAAAAAAAAGTGTTTTATGTTTGTGATAAAAACATTTGAGAATCAGTTGGAAGTCGTGTGTGAAACATGGAGATTAGCTCAAAATCACGTTTTAAGTTTTAGGAACAATGAAGCTGATTTAAATAATGATTTTCTTGTTTATCTGCTGT
The DNA here is from genome assembly GCF_963924715.1 of Thunnus thynnus. Lineage (NCBI taxonomy): Eukaryota > Metazoa > Chordata > Actinopteri > Scombriformes > Scombridae > Thunnus > Thunnus thynnus. Next base: position 32,223,923 of record NC_089523.1, read on the forward strand.
GAAGTTTATTAGCATGTTGAAGGATGAACTGCAGCACAGAGACGTGCAGTTTATAATACAGCTGTGAATATAATCAATACATTTAATCATAATGATCAGTTTGGAGAGTCTCTAACATATATTTAACATCATTTTATCACCTTGATTTTTCCCCTAATTTTATACAAATACCTTATAAACATGATTTTAAAATGTTCTACAGAAAATGACTCATTAATCATATTTGTTGCATTAAATTGCTAAATACAGCAGATGTTCTTATGTTTAACACAGCACTACTCCCCCCCCCCAATCTGTAATACATCTGTTATTTCATCTGTAAGTAGCGTCACCATGTAGGATGAAAAACTGTACGTTTATTTTATTTTATATATATTCATATATATATGTGTTCATGGAGAGCACATATAACATATGAAATATAAAATATTTCTCCATTTGGTGTAATAATGATGCTTTGAAGAAAAAAATTGGTTGATTCTTCTTCTCCTTCTCCCTCTTCTTCTTCTCCTTCTTCTTCTCCCTCTTCTTCTTCTCCTTCTCCCTCTTCTTCTTCTTCTTCTTCTTATTATTCTTCTTTTTCTTCTTCTTCTCCTTCTTCTTCTTCTTCTTCTTCTTCTTCTCCTTCTTCTCCTTCTTCTTCTTCTCCCTCTTCTTCTTATTCTTCTCCCTCTCCTTCTTCTCCTTCTCCCTCTCCTTCTTCTCCATCTTCTCCTTCTTCTCCTTCTTCTTCTTCTCCTTCTTCTCCTTCTTCTCCTTCTTCTCCTTCTTCTTCTTCTCCTTCTTCTCCTTCTTCTCCTTCTCCTTCTTCTCCTTCTTTGTGAGACTGGAGCTGCAACTTGCAGTTATTTCCATTATCAATGCATCTTTGGATCATTTTCTCCATTAATTGATGAGTTTGGTTTATAAAAACTTTCTTGCCTGATGTGACGTCTTTAAAGATGATTCAGTTTACTGTCACAGAGGAATAAAAGAACCAGAGAAGAATCTGGACATTAGAAAGAACCAGTTGGTTAAACTGGACATGATGGGCGGCGACGGCTGCTCTCTCTCTCTCTCTCTCTCTCTCCATCTTCATTTTTATTATGGTCTGTATTTTATTCCTCTCTCACTGTTTCTCTGTTTCCTCGTCTTCCTCAGGCGGATGTTTCTATCCGTGTTCTCGCCTCTGCTTCAACAGAAATACAAGAACGACACCCTCCTCCCTCGCCAAATTTTAAAGATGGCCGGCCAAGCGCGTCAACTCGCCCTCAACATGCACCCCCTCCCCCATATTCACATTATAGCTGGTTTATATTCACTACGGTTGATGTTACATTAAAGGGAAAAATTAATCATCGGCAGCTATTTTGATAATTGAAAAGTCGTTTGTTAATATTTTAAAGCAAAAAAGTCAAATATTTGCTGTTTTCTTTGTCAAATGTGACAGTAAAGTGAATTTCTTTGGGTTTTTGACTTTATTTCTTCACTTTGGCAACAATTTGGATCTTGAATCGAATAATTATGTAAGTCTTTTTAAGAAAAATGCCAAGAATTTGTTGTTTTCAGCTTCTTTTAATGTGAAAATAAAGATTTAATGCTTTTATTTTGTTATACATGACAGTAAACTGAATATTTTGGGTGTTTTGGATGAAACATCTGAAGCTGTCGCCTCATTTCTGACATTTATAGACCAAACAATAAATCAATTAATCAAGAAAATGATCTGCAGATTAATTGATAATGAAATCATTAGTTTTCAGCCCTTAATCAGGTGTTATTACATTCTGACATGTCATTAGATGATAAAGGCTGATTGGACGGTTTGATCAGGAGAAAAAAAGTTATTTAAAACAAAATGATACTACTGATACAAAATAATGATGCTGTTTTATATTTCCCAGCCATTAAACCAGTAATCTCTCTAAACTGGAGCCTGTTAATCTGATTTACAGCTGAAAAACGTCCAAAAAACAAACGTTTAATGTGAGATTGCGACATATTTCCTCGTGTGTGCGTCTCCGCCAGCTTCTTGTCAGCATTCATCACGTATCGCAGCGCTCAGCGGGAATAATTAGGCCCGCAGCCATGAAACACAATTACTCTCCCGTTTGACTTCCAACTTCATTACACGCACAAGTAGTCTGACTTATTGTACGGTGAGTTTTACCTCGCGGCTCACTAACACACACACACACACACACACAAACACAGACGGTCAGTCGGTCGGAGGTTCAGAGAGCAACAGGCTGATCTCGTCGACGTCTCAGCCTTGACTTGAACAGACAAAGCTAATTTAAAGCTAAAGCTGCTCAGTCTGCTGCAGTAACGGAGCTGAAGGTAACTCACAGGTGTTTCATAGTGACAGTAGACAATACAAGAACTCAATATGATCTTATCATAACCACACAATGTGTTTGAAACATGAAGAGAGATTCATCTGACACTTGTTTTCTCCATTAGTCCATTCATTGTTCAGACTGAATGTGACAAAATAGTGAAAACGTGACATTCACAACTTCTCCAAGCTTCTAATTGCTTCTAAAATGTTAAAATATTCAATTAACCATCAGATATAAAAAGGAAAAACAGGAAAACAGCACATTTGAGAAGCTGCAACCATCAAATATTTGGTGTTTTTGCTTGAAAACTAACTGAAATTATCGAATAATTAACTAATTAATTAATCAATTAATGGTTTCAGCTTTATTTAGTATCATCTAAAACCATCAGAACATCAGTCTGATGGTTTTAAATGTAATTTTGTTCACCTGTAGCTTAATGAGAGGATGCACATCTATGATTAGCAAAGGCTAACAGTCTGCTAACTGTCAGTGTGTGTGTGTGTGTGTGTGTGTGTGTGTGTGTGTGTGTGTGTGTGTGTGTGTGTGTGTGTGTGTGTGTGTGTGTGTGTAGACAATACAGGTGATATAACAACACACACACACACAGATGGCAGCGTGTTGTATCAGCCTGAGTTCAGCAACACCTTAATAAGCCATAATGTAGCTACATCTGCATAACCTTCTGTCTGACGGTATTACAGCGTGTGTGTGTGTGTGTGTGTGTGTGTGTGTGTGTGTGTGTGTGTGTGTGTGTTCTCTCACAGTATGGTGTGAATGTGTGGACAGCTGCAGGGCCCGACACTCTCACCTCCCGCCCTCCTTCTGTTTGTCCTCCTCCTCTCCTTCTTCTTCTTCTTTTTTAACCTTCATCTGTTCGGCCTCGTCTGAACGTCGCCGTCACGCCATAAACACACAAACAAACAGCTGAGTGTGTGTTTGTGTTTGTGTGTGAGTGTGTGTGTGTGTGATGACACGCGAGACTCCATCTGCTGAGAAAAGCTGAAACTAAAACTTGTGCCCACTGATGTGAATATATCTGAATGTTAGCTTGTCTTTAAAAACAGGAAACAGATGAAGACAAACTGCTGCCATAAAGTGTCACTGACTGTTTACAGGCTCTTAACTAATCATCTGTAATTTGACAAATGGAGTCTTGATATTTTACTGCCACTTATGATTCTTATTGCTCTTTTTTTTTGAAGTATAAATATCAGATGTGTGTGTCCTGCACAATAAATCATAGTAATATTATAACTCACTTCCTTCACTAGTTCTTACATGTATTTTTCCTCTTTCTGAGCATCCGATTGATGTTTCAAACTGACGTTTAAATGTTTTCTTCTTGTCTTTGCTGCTCTGTGGACTGCAGCACTATAATAAAAGTCTGATTGGATTAAGGCGCATAAACGCAAACAGCCCAGGAAGCACTGCCTGCCTCAGCTTTACTTCCTGCTGCAGTTTGTTTCACAGCAGAAAACGTTTTGCTGTTTGTCTCCATGTTTCAGAGCAGCTGGATGGACAGAGATGTGAAGTTAAAGGAGGATGCAGCAGGTGATGAGAGGTGTGTGATAACGGCGTTCTCTCTCTCTGTGCAGGCTGCTGCAGGTTGAAACTGTCTCTTGGCCTTTCTGTGAGAGGAGCGACTCAGACACGACGTTAACAGGTAAACTCAGTCAGCAGATGATCTTTCTCTCTCCTGTAGTTTCTGTGGATTCGGCGTCCTGCTCAGAGACGCTGCAGCAGTGACTGAGCTGAACGACAGAAGAGTTAAACTTGTTGTTTTGAGGCGGTGGAGGAGATAGAAGTCAGGTTAATGTGGACGCAGTGACTTTTTTAAATTACAACCTTGATCTTTGTTTTGTTCTTCATCGTTGTCAGTAATAATAATCAGCCTGACGGGGTAAAAACCATTAACTGATCACTTACTTCCTGTAGTTGTGCTTTTATTTTTCTCACCTTGATGAACATCATGTTACCATGACTGATAAACAAAACCAGTAAATATAAAGATCCAGCTGTGTTTTGCTACTTTATTTTTATTGATATTTTCAAGATAAATGTCATACATAAGGCAATTAATCAATTAGATAATTAATCCGCAACTATTTTGATTGTTGAATAAACCTTTAAGTCATTTTTCAAGTGAAAATATCAAATATTTGCTGGTTCAGTTTGGCTCAAATGTGAGAATATGTTGCTTTTCTTGGTCATAAATTAATATTTGTGGGTTTTTGACTGTTGGTTGGACAAAATAAGACGATAACAACATCTTGTGCTCCTGGATGTGGTGATGAGTGTTTTTCACCTTTTTACCAAATGATTAATCGATTAATTAAGAAAATAATCTGCAGATTAATCGCTAATGACAATAATCATTAGTTGCTGCTCTAATCAGACTTGAATGAACATATTGAATATAATCGCTGCATCTCAACAAAACGTTTTAAAAAGAGCTTTTATTGTCTTAAACAAGGAGTTTTTCACGTCTTTGAGGTGAAATAACGAGTCGGTTCATGAACGTGTTGTTTTTATGGGAGATGCTGCGAGTGTTTTATTAAACGCTGGTTTTTAGGATCGATTATCTGGATCATGTGTCACAGTAAAGACGTTTGAGAGGAAACACGCAGCAGCAGCAGCACATCACTGACTGTTTCACATTATGTAAGTCGACTGTAATGTGATTCAGCCTTTCTGGCCTGATGGGTCTCCCAGCATGCACTGCAGCCTCTATTATTTATGTGGTTGCCATGGTAATGGATTTGGGGAGGGGCGGAGTCTGACAGCTGGTGGATAAGTGATGGAGACAACCCCACCCCCCCCAGCACACCTGTGTGTGTGTGTGTGTGTGTGTGAGTGTGTGTGTGTGTGTGTGTGTGTGTGTGTGTGTGTGTGTGTTTGAGTGTGAGTGTGAGTGGGGGGTTCACTGTGCTCATGAGAACAGGGACTCAGAGGGTTTGTCATGCATTTTTTATGTACTGCATCATTGTGTGAGCTCAGTGTGTGTGTGTGTGTGTGTGTGTGTGTGTGTGTGTGTGTGTGTGTGTGTGTGTGTGTGTTGGGAGTATTGCCACATCGTGTGAGTCTCTGTGGTGGTCGTGTGTCAACCCACAAAAAGCGGTTGTGATCAGATAAAATCTTGTGTTATGATCAGTGTAATCGCACTAAATGTTCTGGTGATTTAAAGATTCAATCCACACATTTATGAAGACATATAATAATACTCTGCTTGGAATAATAATGTCTGTCTGATATGGGTTATTCAAGAAAAAAAAAGTATAATTACCACATTAAAATCCTTAAAATGGAATCTCGTCCTTCTCCCTCCTTTAAAAATTACAGAAACTATAAATATGCAAATTTATTTCATTTCACAAGTTGAACTGCTGGACACCAGATGTCTCCTCCTTCACTGGAGGCTTCAAGTCTCCACATCACACTCATGTAAGTCGAATATTGGACCACGATTGGCTTCCAAACCAAACTTCCAATATATTAAAAACCTACAGACTTCAGGTAGGACTGGCCAGTATATTGATATTATATGGATCCTGTGATATGAGACTAGGTATTGTCTTAGATTTTGGACATTATAATATGGTGGTATATCATAAGTGTCGTCTTTTCCTGGTTTTAAAGGCTGAATTACAGTAAAATGATGTCATTTTCTGAACTTACCAGACTGTTCTACCTGCTCTATTATTTACCTTTATACACTTAGTCATTATATCAACATAACTGATGATTAGTTATCAAAAATCTCATTGTGTAAATACACTGTGAAAGCACCATTAGTCATCCCTACGATACTGTTGCAATATCAGTATTGAGGGGGGGGGCTACTATTCAGGTCTATAATTAACCGATGTTCCATAAACGCCTCATATTCAGGCTATGGTAGACGCTATAATTAACCAATGTTCCATAAACGCCTCATATTCAGGCTATCGGTGGAGGCTATAATTAACCGATGTTCCATAAACGCCTCATATTCAGGCTATCGGTGGACGCTATAATTGACCGATGTTCCATAAACGCCTCATATTCAGGCTATGGTAGACGCTATAATTGACCGATGTTCCATAAACGCCTCATATTCAGGCTACGGGTAGACACTATAATTGACCGATGTTCCATAAACGCCTCATATTCAGGCTATGGTAGACGCTATAATTGACCGATGTTCCATAAACGCCTCATATCCAGGCTACAGGTCGACGCTATAATTGACCGATGTTCCATAAACGCCTCATATTCAGGCTATGGGTAGACGCTATAATTGACCGATGTTCCATAAACGCCTCATATTCAGGCTATCAGTAGACGCTATAATTGACCGATGTTCCATAAACGCCTCATATTCAGGCTTCACTCAGTTTCTGCAGCTCAGACAGACTTTTATCTACCTGAGTGAGTTTCTCAGGTGGAGCCTGTATACAGGAAACACTGTCGTACGATGTAACCATCAAACAGTCCAGCACGTTCATTTGCTGCGTTGCCCTCTATAGTCTAATACAACCTGAGAGACTCTCCACGGACCGCTACGACCTGCAAGGTGAAGGGTCATGTGATCAGCAGAGAGGCATCAGTTGGCACGTTTTCAGTTACAAGAAGCGATACAGTCCTTTAAAATGTAGTGAAACTGTGCAGCAGACATCAGTTCCACCTGCTGTGAGGAGTCTACTGGTGGAGCATCACGCTGCTCCCAGTGTTGATACTCTGTACGTCTCTGGTTCTGTTGGGGTTGATGAGTTATGGATCGTAGCTGTATATCAGGCGCCTCTGGTTCCTGAAGTAAAAAACTCTTTCATTTTACCCACAGATAAGTTTATATGACCCACAGTTTGACCTCTACAGCTGTTTAAACCATCAATACAAAAGATGAACAACTGATGAGCAGCAACTATTAGTCGATTAATCTATTAACCATCGTTTTTTTTATGCAAAAATGCCAAATATTCTCTGGTTGCAGCTTCTCAGATGTGATGATTTGCTGCTTTTCTCTGTTTTATATGATTGTAAACTGAATATCTTTTGGTTTTGGACTTGACGTCGTCTCCCAGGACTTAGTGTCAATGTGACATTTTTATGGACAAAACAATGAATCAAATAAATAATCAGCAGTTTAATCGATAATGAAAAAACTTCTTAGTTGCACAACTGAGTTAGAAACAAGACTGTACATAAAAACTAACCACGACTTCTGTGAGACCCTTTCAGATCAGATCTCTTTATTTGGTGTGTTTATGTGTGTGTTTATATGTGTGTGTGTGTGTGTGTGTGTGTGTGTGTGTTTATGTGTGTGTGTGTGTGTGTGTGTGTGTGTGTGTGTGTGTGTAATTAACACCTATAGGACAGGTGTGCTGCTGCTTGCAGATGTGTGTAATATGAAGCTGGTTTATTGTAAGTCTGTGTGTGTCGTTCTATGTCTTCAGGGCTGGACTGAGATATCTACACACACACACACACACAGAGGTTTAATCCATCACGACCTTCTCTCTCTCTCTCTCTCTCTCTCTCTCTCTCTCTCTGCGTCTCCTTTAACTTAAATCCTTCTGCGTTTTTCTGCTGCGTCAGTAAAAAGGCTCAAATCTAAATGTGATGAATCCTTCAAAAAAAAACGAATAAATTCACTCAGAATTATTCAGATCTAATCCCGACCAGGGATGAAAACGATTGATCGATTATAGAACGACTTCAACATGAATGAAGACTCAAAACAAAGCAGTTTAAGGTGATTTTTTTTTTCCTTCAGACCAACAAAAAGCAGAAAGAAAGAACACGATAGACGTCCTGAATGATTTATCAACCTCACCGAGTGTCTGACAGAACGGCTAAAGGTCTGAATCACAGGCTGTCATTGGTCAGCGTTGACTCACCGCATGTGATTAATTGATTGGCTGTCTGACCAAGACCTGACTGGTTTTACAGGAAGCAGAAGAGCTGGAAAATACGCAGGCAGAGAGGAGGAGGAGGAGGAGGAGGAGGAAGAGGAGGGAGGAGGAGGAGGAGGAGGAGGAGGAGGAGGAGGAGGAGGAGGAAAACAAGAGATACAAGCTGAAAAAGAAAGAATAAGTTCAGAAAATATAGATTGTGAGAAGACATGAGCATGAGAGACCAGAAGTGACCAATTAATCAATTAGTTGCCAACTATTAAAGGTATAATATGTAATTATTCCACATTAAAATGTCTAAAACCACTAGACCTATGTTATATATGTTGTTGAGTTGAGAAATCTGTAATTTAATCAAAGTAATGGACCGTTTCATTTGGTCGCCTGTCGATGGCGTCATACCTCCTCTACCAAAGAGTAAACATGCACCAGATGCACACGGCGGCGCTGTGTTTGTCCGCTACAATGGCGTCTACCAAAGAGTAACTTACACACATACAAGATAATACATCGGCGTTGTGGTTGTTCCACACAAACTGTTATAAATGGACTTTTATTCAGTTTTAAGCCACATTTTCATGATAAATTTAGGTGGTTTTTAACTATATCTTTTAGCCGGAAGAAGGATTTTAGTCATTGGACGTCTGGATCTTAAGTTATCAGAGAAATAAACTGGACAAACGTTAGCAGCAGCTCGGCTAACAGCCCCTCCAGGAAGTCCGGTGGTCACCAAACATCATCGGAGAAATATTGATTTTTTTTTAAAGTGAAACAGCTTTAATTAGTATTTTAATGATTTTAATCTGCGTGTACGTTTGTTTTTGGAGAGGAGGAGACCTCTGCGGATAAAAAAGACAACAACTCCCATGATCCCTTGCTACTTCACACCGTCATCACACTCCGTCTTTTGTTATTGAGTCTTTTTTTTAAAGACAAAACATCTAAATTCTTCTTCCAGCTTCTCAGATGTGAATATTTTCAGGTGTCTTTCGTCTCTCTGACAGTAAACTATACTGTATGTTTGGTTTGTGGACATCTCGAGCGACATTTTTCACCATTTTCTGACATTTTATTGACTAAACAACTAGTCAGTTAATCAAGAAAGTATTGTGTTGTTAATAGACGAGCTGCTCCTGAGTCACAGTGAAGACGCCCTCCCAACACAGGCACCGAGCAGTCCATTCAATCCCAGGGTGCACTGCAGAGTCTTAAGTAGCATGTCCATCCTTTAATAATGTGTAATAGGCTTAATGCAAACTTACACACACACACACACACACACACACACACACACACACACACACACACACATACACTCCCATCAGGAATCCAGTCAGTATCACTGATACACTCTCTGTCCTGAACGGCGGCTGCAATCAACACACATGCCGCAGTTAGAAAAAGCATAATGTGACCTATAAACATGATGGATGCATCATACAGTATGTGGCGCTCATAACACACACACACAAACACACACACACATATAAACACACACACACACACACACTGCAGTGGAGATAAATCAGTCGAGGCGTCCAATAGATTGCAGCGCAGAGGAAGAAGATTCCTGCACAGTCGGTTTCATACGAAGCTGCAGGGCGTGTTTATATGTGTGTGTGTGTGTGTGTGTGTGTGTGTGTGTGTGTGTGTGTGTGTGTGTGTGTGTGTTCCCTTGATATGTTACACAGGGTGGAGGGTGTATCCTTGTTTATAACTGGATGTCTGATGAACATGACTGCATTATTTTCTTGTTACAGCACTAAAAGCTGCTTCGTCTTCTGTCTTTTCAGATAATTTCTGCTCGTTACAAACCTTAAAGCTGTGTGTTGTTTGTTTGTTTTTTAAGTCAGATCTGATGTTTATTGTGTCGACGCTTCACATCCATGTTTGATGGTGACATTTATCTGCTGCAGCGTGAACGCCGCTGAGGTCGTAAACTGCTACGCATGCGCCGGTTTAATAAGAAAAGCAACAATAACGTGAAATCATAAACATGGCGGTGCTCGCCATGTGGACGGCAGACAGTAGAGACGATGATGAGGAGGATGATGAGGATGAGAAGATTTGGGCCACGTCAACATGTGTTCTGTTTCCCAGAGGAAACTCAAAGCCAGCTGTTTGTCCCTTATCAGCACCTGTACTTAACAACTCTCCTTCTCTTTCTGCTGGTTCTTTGTTTGCAAGAATCTGCAAGATATTAGTTTAATTAATGTCGACACATAAGATTCATCACTGATCAGACCGTCAGCCTGAAACGGCAAAAGTTATAAAATAGAAAAACATCTGTTAAAATAGAGAAATATATAAATATACATCAGTATCAACAACATGAATCTCTGCATGAACAAGCTGTTAAAACCTGCATCTCAAATATAAATGTAGTTATTGCACTTTAGAGACATAATAAGTCTAAAATGGAAAAATGTAGTTTAAAATGAAAACAAGAGAAATATGAATCTGACATTTGAGCAACTTGACAGTTTGACTCGACGCTTCTGACAAATTTCAAGGATTTTATTATGAAAGAGTCGTTCTCCTTCCTGTATTTTAGCTTTATTTATTATTTCCTTTCACCGTTGAAGCTTTTATTCTGTCAAACTTTTCTTTTAATTAAAATCTGCAAAACTTGGAGTAACAGCAGAATGGATGAGTTTCCCCAAAAGGATAAAAGTCAAAATAAAGCAACAAAATATTCACAAAATCTTCATATTTCCAGTAGCAGACAGCAGCAGACGCTCCGCTTCTGTTTCACACTTTTATTCTTGGTTTTTTCTCTCGTCGCATCAACTCTCGCTGCGTTTAATCTGTCTGGAAAGTTCTGCTAACAGCCGTTTGTCATGTGATAACTGTGTGTGTGTGTGTGTGTGTGTGTGTGTGTGTGTGTGTGTGTGTGTGTGTGTGTGTGTGAGGAAAAGGGAACAAATAATAAAAAAAAATTAAAATGAATAAAGAATAAATCTGTCCAGTGTGAGCGACTGAACAATGAGCGAGCGCGCGAGAAAAAAAAAAGAGCGAGACAAAAGAGGACAAAAAGGGAAAGTAAAACAGAGAGAGAGAGAGAGAAGTGGAACAGCGGGGGCAAGAGACATACTGAAAGAACACAAAAAGAGAGAGAGAGAGGGAGCGAGTGAGAGGGAGAGGGAGAGAGAGAGAGAGAGAGGGAGAGCGAGGGAAGGGGGCAAGTGGGGCCAGAGGGAAAGAAAGAGCGACGGATCAAAGAATAGAAAGAAAGCCGAGTAGCAACACAAGACCAGTGGAATTTCCCACCTCTCCTCCTCTTCTGCAGTCCCTCCGTCGCCTCGCTCACATCCAGCCGCCGGTTTGTTCTGTTCACGTTACACAATTACACTGAAACACGACTGGAAACTATGTAGAGAGTTGATTCATTGTTTCAACCCAAAAAGTTTTTAATTGTGATTATTTAGCTGCTTTTTCTTCTTTATCTCTTTATAAACTGAACATCTACAACAAGACGTCACCGTGGAAACGTTTTAAACCGTCTTCTGACACTTGAAAGACTGAACCGTTTATTCATTAATTGAGCTGATAATTTGAAGATTAAATCGATAATGAGATGAGTGTCAGCAGAAAATTAACTCTGTTTCCTTTTAAAATCAAGAAGCTTCTGATCAAAGAAGAAGATGATCAGTTTATATCTCTGGAGGTCGATGAGTCAGCAGCAAGAAACGTTAACGATGAACATGCAGGATATTCATTTACACGCAAAGTAACAGTGAAAACACTGTGTGTGTGTGTGTGTGTAATGTGTGTGTGTGTGTGTGTGTGTGTGTGTGTGTGTGTGTGTGTGGTCTTAAGGACGGTACAGAGCTGAAACATCAGGTCTCTCAGTTGGGGGTCTTAATGTGACCTTGTAGTCCGTGTCGTTATTGATTATCTAGAGGTGTGTGTGTGTGTGTGTGTGTGTGTGTGTGTGTGTGTGTGTTAGCTCTTTATTGGATTTAGTTGTGTACATGTTCTGTATGTTGTTGTCTGTCACCATCACACCCTCTGATGCTTTGACCCTGTAAGATTCTTGATTTACACTCACAGTATCGTGTGTCAGGTCAACACTGACACATGTAATATATGTTTTATATGTTTTATATGTTTTGTATGTTTTCTATGTTTTCTAGCGTCACATCGTGGATGTTTGGACGGGTTTTGGTGTGACAGGCTTGTCAGTTTGGATGTTTTCTGGTTTAGTAGACGGAGAGGAGGAAGGAGAGGAAACAGACCGGAGCTGGATGATGTATTGAATTAGACGAGCTGAAGAGAGAGAACATCATTAAATTACACTTTCTTTAATGCTGCTCTAATGTCTCTGCACTTCCTTGAAGCATAAAATGTTTCAGTCGATAAAGAAATGATGGCAATGAATACTGAAGAACAGTTATATAGTTGTTTATCCCAAAGAATGATTTACACCAGGTGTATCAGTTCAGGTCAAAACAGTTTAATAATCCACTCACTCAGACATGTGGAACAATAATTCTAGTGCGAGTTCCACCTGGAATGTTTTGGCAGACGCACCACTAGCGTGCTCATGCTAACCGGCTTAGCCAAAGTATCCTGGTTCTCCTGTAGCGTCGCTGCCAACGACTGCAGCACTATCATTAAACTGTTCTCTGTTATCTGCTGTCAGTGAGGTTAAACTGCTCTATTCAAATATTTACGAGTGCTCCTCTCTGTTTTCATCTTCTCCTAAATGTCAGAGTTACATCACAGAGTTCGTTTCCAAAATGGACGTAAAACTGGGTCAAGACCAAAAAAAGACTGAGTTCACTTAGTTCTAAGACTCTGGTTCACTGAGGACAGTCAAATGTCAGAAAGTTTCAGCTTCACTGACACTTTACTCGCCTCACGCTCTGGTTTCTACCTCAGTTTTAGTCCTGCTGCTGTTTCTAAAGGCTGAGACGGCTACACCAGCGTCTACAGCGCTGCTCTCCTTTGGTTTAAATCTGTTTTTAATAGAAAACAACATGGAGGCTGTTTACACTTGGTTTTAAAATGCGGTGTGGACAGTCGAGACACATCGCCGTGTCCATCATGCGTCTCCAAGGTGATCAGCTGACCGCTTGTGTTCAGCTAGCGCCAGATTTGTTTTGCACAGGCTAGCTAAGAAAACAGAAATGTTTCAAGAACTAGTAAACATGTACGGACAGTTCCAGCTGTTGGCAGGACAAAGTCATTTGGCGTTGGTGCTCTTCTACGTCCTCATCGTGGACGCATCAGGATGTAGTAGCATTTTCACTACAAAATATATGTGGTCAAATGCGTCTCAGACCGCTTCGCCAAGCGGTTTGAGTGATCGGATCGTTTCCACTTGTTTAAAACCAAGTGTAAACAGCGTCATCATCTCTAAACATTAAGGGCTGGATGTACTAAGAAAATGGTATTTTCACTTCACTCAGCTCAGAACATAAATGATAACGTGAAATTAATTACAGAATATATTTAACTTTGGCTGCAGCCTCGATGTTTTAAGTTTAGTTGCAGCTTGTTAGTTCAAATTTGATGAACAAACCAAAATTCAATTAGATTTTGTCACAGTAATCAGATGCTTATTAATAATGGCCTAATGCTTCATTTTTGTTTCCAGTAGTTGTTTTTCGTTATATAAAAGCGTATATTTAATGCATGTCTCTTTTCCCAGTACAGCATTCTTCCCATCTGTGTTTACGCCTCCTTTACAGACACAAAATGACAGATAGCGAGACCTTAGCAGGAGTAGAAGTGATTGATTTGTCAGGTATTAAACATTCTAAACATAAAAAACAGACCTTCCATCTGTGTTTTAAATCAATAAGTATCCATACATCTAACCATAACACCTCTCGGGTGGTTTGAAATCCGACTGGAATAGATTTCCCAGCCGTGTGACAATCCGACACCTTCAATCAGACTTTAAACCGTCCTTCACGTCACACATCTCAACACATGTTGACATCTCAGGCGAGCAGGTGTGACTGCAGCACAGACATCAAACCTCCTTTTTAAAGGTCGTCCGGTACAAAGATTTCACTATATCAAGAAATCACAATATAACACGACGTACAGGAGGCTGAGGAAGGGTTGTTTTTACTGTCCGAAGGTGGCCTGTGATGCCCTTTGAGACGGTGACTAAGACTGCGGACGTAAATAAACTCACCTGCTGCTCAGGGCTCTTCAGGGTGTGTCTGTTAAATATTAATCACGAGTAAGGATAGCTGGTGTCAGAAGTGCACGTTTATATCAAAAGCGTTCAAATCAAACGTTATATTTGAGATGTTTCAGAGGTTTTATTGTATGAAGGAGATTCTGCTGCTTCTCTCACTGAACCACTGAAATGTTAATGACCAGCGAACCGTGCAGAGCAGGGAGGGATCGTTCCAAATTATCTCAGTAGGTAGTGAACCAAATTGATTATGTATGTTTTTTTTAACCAGCACTGATCCCCTGCAACACACACACACACATACACACACACACATACACACACACACACACTGTCACCTCAGTTGGCCCCTGAAGGCAATATGCTGAGGCGGGGCCGGACAGATGGTTGTATGGAGCTGTGTGTGTGTGTGTGTGTGTGTGTGTGTGTGTGTGTGTGTGTGTGTGTGTGTGTGTGTGTGGATGGGATGCCTTTCTTACAATAACCTGCATAATCAATGTGCTGCTCACATACAGACAGATGGACAGCTAGTTAATCACATCCTGTGTATGTGTGTGTATGAATGAAGAATAGAAATGTGGGTGAAAGTAGTATTGACATTATTATTAGTGTTCTACTAAATAACTTGTAATTTTAAAAAATCACATATATATGTTGTAATTCCCTCGAAGCACAGGCAAACACGAGTGGCTTTCTTGCAACTGGTGGATTTGGAGAGAAAACCACAAATAAACCAGTTGCAAGAAAGCCATTTGTGTTTGCCTGTGCTTCGAGGGAATTACAGTGAAAATTCGTTAGCTGCGTTCTGCAAAATAAGGGAATTTATCCTCGGTCCTTGAAGGGTCCTTAAACATTTCACAACTACTTAAATAGGTTGATATTTAGCATGTATCTTAGCTGGAGCACATGTGCATCTTTACCTACCTCATTTCTCCCTTCTCACGTACGTCAGAACAGCGCAACTGGCTTTCAAAATAAAAGTGGGCTGTTTCAGAATAAAAGCTATATCGTCTTAAAATAATACAAAACATCAAAGATAACTGAAATATATTCTAAATGACTCAAATGACACACACAGACAGATGGACAGCTAGTTAATCACATCCTGTGTGTGTTTGTATGAAGAATAGAAATGTGGGTGAAAGTACTATTGTGATTATTATTAGTGTTCTACTAAATAACCTGTAATTAAAAAAACATATATATATTGTAAGTTTCTCAAAGCACAGGCAAACACAAGCGGCTTTCTTGCAACTGGTTTATTTGTAGCTTTCTCTCCAAATAAACCAGTTGCAAGAAAGCCACTTGTGTTTGCCTGTGCTTCGAGGGAATTACAGTGAAAATTTGTCGGCTGCGTTCTGCAAATAAGGGAATTTATCGTTGGTCCTTGAAGGATCCTTAAACATTTCACAACCACTTAAATAGGTTGATATTTAGCATGTATCTTAGCTGGAGCACATGCAGCATCTTTACCTGCTCATTTCTCCCTTCTCACGTACGTCAGAACAGCACAACTGGCTTTCAAAATAAAAGTGGGCTGTTTCAGAATAAAAGCTATATCTTCTTAAAATAATACAAAGACAACTGAAATATATTGTAAATGACTCAAATGTATTCTAAAAGATAATACTGACATTACAAATTACAAACAACAGTTACATATATATATATATAGTGCAAGACGTGTGAAATATTTTAGTATTTAAATGTGTCATTTCGACTGTATCTGAATACATTTACAGTACATGAAGAGATGACAAACAAATCTACTGAGAAACAGTCTGTGTTTGAACAAATCAGCACAAATCTGATCTGATCTGTTAAATATTCAGATTGGAGTCAGTTTGTCTTCATCTGGACAGATTTAAAAAAAAAAAAAAACTCTGGAAACTTAAACCACATCATTGTGGTTTGAAATCCAACTAAAGTGTTTGTTTTTTTTAGAGATGTGGTTCGGTTTGAACGCTCCAATTAGACTTTTACACTGAATGTGATGTCACACACAAAGCGACACATGTTAACATGACAGTCAGTCAGCTGTAAGCGCTGCAGTAAAACAACATGCAGTATACACTGGAGGTCATTCTCAGACTAGACTCTGTACAGTTTACAGCCCGTCACGCTGTCGCCCCGCGTTACGCCGCCTTTACACGGTGATTTGACTGACAAACGTGAGTCGACTCCGGGGGGGGGGGGGGGCAGCTTCTCCACTGATGCATAGAATCATCCATGTTTAAGGGGGGGCAGCCCCTCCAATCCCACAAATCCAACTGGATTAATTTTAAAAAAAGGCTGAACAAGGTTTGAAAGATGTGAATGTTCCTGCCGTGTCGATACAGGAGACACTTCAGATCTGATTTGTGTCTTCTGCTCTTGAAATGTTTGAAATGACGTTAAATTCAAGATCTTTAGATTGTTGTAAATACAGTTAAACATAGTGATTTTTGTTTCTTGGTGCACTTTAGTTCTGGCAGGAAGTTAAACCAGTTAAACCTCCTGATTGGCTATAAAACAGGTCAGAGCTGCAGCTAACTAACGAGTAATCTGCAGCAGGGTCTGAATTAACACCTGGCCCTTTGGCGAGTAAATCTCTAAAGGCGCCATGCTGGCGGGTAAATGTTTGTAATAAAATAATAAAACAGTCATGTAATAAAATATCAGGCTCACAGGAATGTAGGAGCGCTGGAGACGGTCTGAGGCGAAGGACATCGCAGCTCCATCTGCTGCTAGCTGCCGTTAATTTAAACAGCTATTATATAGTTAATTAACCAGTGATCAATATATTAATTAAGTATTTTTTTTTATTCAACATTATATCTTATCTCAATGAAACGGACTGAAACAAATGTATATGTGACACAAAAAGGTCATTTATTATATTAATTTAGCTGCTAAAACGTGCTCAGTGTTCCTCATCCATCAGTCACCTCGGCAGGTGAGTCAGAAAGTTAATTTGAGACACTGATCAGCTGATTGTTTTTTAATTGATCCGTTAATCATTTAGTCTATAAACCTTCCTGAGTGGATTAAATATTCAGATGATATCAAACAGAAGAAGCTGCCGAGGAGACAGAAGTTCTGTTAAATCTAACTGAGAACTGGTTTAACAGGAGAGCCGCTTGTTTGCAGTGAAGTAATCTGAAGCGACTTTCAACCCTGAAACACAAAGGATTATGGGTCAAATGAGTGGGATGATGACAGATTATGGCGTTGACGTTCCCTCGGGCAAGGCACTGTGTGTGTGTGTGTGTGTGTGTGTGTGTGTGTGTACATGCCCCCTGCTTACATACAGTCTGTTATTTAGTCACTCACTCTTTTTCCGTTCTTCTTCTTCTTCTTCTTCTTCTCTCTTTTCTCTGTTTTCTTCTTCACTCTTTAATTTTACTGTTTCTGTTTCTTCTTGTTTTTAATCTTGTTTTCTTTTCCTTTCATTCATTTTCTCTCTGTTGCCCCAATCTGACTCCTGCTCCTCCTTCATGCCGAAGAAAACCACCATCCTCCTCCTCTCCTCTCCTCCTCTTCTTCTCCTCCCCTCCTCTCCTCTTCTCCCCCCTCCTCTCTTCTCCTCTTCTCTCCTCCTTTGTATCTCTCCTTTATTTTATGTTTGGCCACGTCTTCCCTTTCAAAATTACCATCTGTCCCTCCACCACACACACACACACACACACACACACACACACACACACACACACACACACACACACACACATCCATGATGAAGTCCTCAGACGTCTTCTTTTGTCCAACAGTCCTCAACTCAAAGCCGTTCAGTTTACTGTCATAAAAGACTAAAGAAACCAGAAGTTCCTCCTTAAAAACTGATTAATTATGTCGACTGATGGTTGCAGCTCTAGTTGCAACATGTCTGTTTATTCAATATATGTTTGTTTTAATTTACTTTGATGGTGATGAGGAGCTGTAGCTCTCAGCTCTTTGTGGCCATTTAAGACGAAAAATATTAGTAAACAGGGCTTCTGTTGGGGACTATTTTCAGCGGCGGATGAATCAACATTCGCTGCTCTAGGGGGGATTTCTGGCAGCAGGACCGTGTGTGTGTGTGTGTGTGTGTGTGTGTGTGTGTGTGTGTGTGTGTGTGGGATTGAGTCAAAATAAACCACAGTGTGTGTTCATGGTGATGAAGCAACATGTCACCCGGTGCAGCTGTGTGGCTCATTGATGAGTTTTTAATAGTTTCTGGACAACAAACAGAGGAATGAGATTTATCAAGCTACTTCAAATCTACAATAACTCTTTATCCTCTTTATCCTTTAAGGATTCAGTTTTATATCAAACTGAATAAAGATTAAAGTCTTGAAGAGAGTAGAGGAGTCAGTAAACCAGGGACTCTCCCAAGGTTGGAACTTCAAAGACACAAATTATAAAGGGTGTGGTTGGCAAACGTGTGTGTGTGTGTGTGTGTGTGTGCTTGCATGGGGATTTGCACATGTATTAATATATATATATCTGTATGCATGCTGTCAATTGTGTGTGTGTGTGTGTGTGTGTGTGTGTGTGTGTGTGTGTGTGTATAAAATATGGTAAAATATACATTTGAAGTCTGGGCCTCGGGGTTCGCTTCATTACCGTGACAACATGAGTCGACTGCAGACAGACAAAATGTGATCTCCCTTCATCGCTTCACTCGTTCTCTCCTCTTTTGTTCTTTAGTCAGGTTTTTTTTGGCCAGCAGGCCGCAGTAACGCCACCATCTTTTTTTTTTTTCTCTCTTTGTGTCTTCCTGTTTATGTCTCTTATTTATCTCCTGCCTCTATCTGACACACACACACACACAGTGAGAGGTTGTTACTGCCATGTGTGCGCCGAGCGTCCCACGGTGTTGAGTGTGTGTTGTAACAGTGAGAGCTCCAGGAGTAGGCGGGGGGGGGGGGGGGGGGGCGCTCTGTGTCCTCGCCATACCCGGAGACGCTGAGCCCTCCTTGGCTCCTACGAGCGGGGCGGATCCCCCCCCTGCTGGTTCTGCAAGCTCAGCTAAATTTATTTTAACAAGGATGGAGGCAAAGAAGGAGCCGGTCTGGTTGGTACAGGTGTGTGTGTGTCACAGAAATACAGCAGAATAAATCTTAAATTTTTGCAGACACACATATGTACGAACATACTGTAAATTCAGGTTAGTTTACAAAATAGCAGTAACCCCATGTATGTTAATGTGATGGACAAAATATTAGGAACACTTTTTTACTATAATGCATTCAAGTACACCACCACCACCCACTACGACCTCGATAATAAACATAAAGTAGAATTATCACGACAAGAAAATGTATAGGCCTAAGCTTTGTAAAAGTTACATACAATTAGATGGCACAGGTGTCTTAATGGGAGGCTCTACTGGAATATCTTTGCATAATTTCCAGTTAAAATCTCCTTATTTATCTTCTACTGGTCCTTTATGCAGCCCCTCAGTTCAGCCTCTGTCTCTAACAGGCTGTTTTAGCTCCTGTCTCTTTAAGGCCCGCCTCCTGATGAGCCTGCTCTGTTCTGATTGGTCAGCTTCTCTGGCTACGTAAACAACCTATAGTAGCAGGATTTCACTTCTTTCTCTCCTTCTTTACTCACAAATGGAAACTTTTCAAATCCATCCGTACATGTTGGAGCTGAATCAGATCTGAAATATGAGAGTGAACAACACATGGAAACACCTTAGCAACCGCCATAGCAACAAAGTTTACGGAGCGGGCGTTTGTGGGCTTTTGTGATGAGCTGATGTCATTTCGTTGGTAAAGTATAAACAAACATCACAGACGAAGCTTTCGGACCAGCTGAGACCTGGGTTTTGTCTGACAGGCAGTCAGTTTTACATATGTTTACCTCAAGTTCTGCATCTTTGAGCCTGTTTAACATCCGTCATCAGAATCAGTAATTACATGACAGAGAATCACTAAAAACAGAATACGTCCCCTTTAATCATTGTGAATAAAGAGATACAGACTGTACTGCTGTTCATAATGCAGTGACATGCTCCGATGTGTGTGTGTGTGTTTGTGTGCGTGTGTGTGTGTGTCAGAGAGGGTTCATGTGTGCACCGATGGTTCAGCGTGAGGTCGTCTTCCAGTAAACGTGGCTGCAGAGGCTGACATGGCGTTTCCAGGAAGTGCTGACACTTTATGGTCTATGTCTCCGGAGGGATGTGTGTGTGTGTGTGTGTGTGTGTGTGTGTGTGTGTGCGTGTGTGTGTGTGTGTGTGCGTGTGTGTGTGTGTGTGTGTGTGTGTGTGTGTGTGTGTGTATGTGGTCTGTCATAGGCTACTTTTGGAGACAAATTTCAGACTTAGGACCAGTTAATTGGGGATAAAAGTCGTGTCCCCAGTTGGGGGAAAAGCTGATTTTTGGGTCAGTGTTTAAGTTTAGGGTTAAGTTGAGGTGTGTGTGTGTTAGATGTATATTTGTAAAATCATTATTTCTGTTTGATGCAGTTTTTTAGCTTTTACAAGTAAAATGGAGACAGATTAAGATAACGAGCGAGAGAGGGTAAATTAGTTTTATTCAGTCTGTTTATTATTGATATGAATCATGATGGAGGATTGATTTCCTCGGTTCAGTTATTAGATAAAGTTTATATTAATTGATTGACTGCTTCTTCCTATGATTCCTTCATGTGTTAAAGGTTGAAGGTTTATGTTGAAGACAGGAGAGAATATCAACTTAGTGATTCTCAATTTTAATGCTGCACTAATCACTATTTTCACATCATCAATGAGTCAAATGAGTCTGTGAAAAGATGTCGCTCATACTGATGAAACCACCTGACTGCAGTTTACTTCAGCTTCAGATTTTCAGTAAAAAAAAACTCTGATAAAACACCAAACTGCAGGCGACTAGCTGGTGAAAGAAGTGGAACATCAGCAGCTACAGAAGCAGGAGAAGTAAACTGGATTTGTCTGGTAAATATTAGGAGTGTGTCTGAATACAAATACGTTATTCAGCAAAGCACAAGTAGTGGGGTTTTATGAATATTTGTTTCATACAAATATTTTAAAAATTATTTGTTTTCTGGAAGAAAAAAAAAAAAAGTCAAACACCAGAGTGCAGGTCGGTTACATCACTATCTCAGTGTCTCTCCTCTGCTCCGCTGTGACGTCTATCAGCAGG
This sequence comes from Thunnus thynnus, assembly GCF_963924715.1. Classification (NCBI taxonomy): domain Eukaryota; kingdom Metazoa; phylum Chordata; class Actinopteri; order Scombriformes; family Scombridae; genus Thunnus; species Thunnus thynnus. Next base: position 32,245,404 of record NC_089523.1, read on the forward strand.
TCTCAACGAGGGGAGTCACATCCACCTGCTACATGACGCACATTTTCTAATTTGGACATCATCAGTCCCAGAGTTGGGGGTGTTCCCCAGAGATAAAGCTGAACTACCGACACAAGTGAAGCGCTACCAAAGGAACACTTCATGAACACTTTAATTCTCTAAAATTAAAAGCGTAATAAAAACAAACCTCTTTCCACTTTGAATTCGAATACAAATACAAATAATGTTGCTGCCTCAACAAATACAAATACAGATACTGAGCTCTCTGCACATCTCTAGTTAATACAAACACAGTTTCAAATGAAATGTTGCTGTTTGTTTGTTTGCTGGATGTGTTAAAAGTATGGGGTTTTTTTTGCCACAATAGTTTTATACAGGTGTCAGATGTTAATTTCATACTAATTCTGAAGAACTGACATCACAATTTGTCACAAGTTTACTCCAGCGAGGGCTGTGATTGGCCTAAAATCTTAAAATCTGGATGAACTGGACGAGCTCTGCTGGAGGGTTTAGACTCTGTTTGCCTGCTGAAGAGTTTCAGTCAGTTTATCTTTAAAAATATTATTTAAACAAACTTCTTTTCATGAACTGTGAGACAGAATTGCATGAAAGCAGCAGGAAGGTTAGTGAATCTAATAACCTGCTAGATGTGTTTTCTTTTTGCTTAGTTTGTTTTTTGAGTTGGTTAAAAAAGCAGTCGGTCCTCTAGAAACATCACTTCACAGATATCATGTCTGTACGCTGAGAATGAAGGAAAGAGACAATCACACCTTTGTTGTCTCGCAACAAAAGCTTCAATAATCGCAGGAACACAGAACATGTGTTGTAATGCTGCTGATGGTGGTGACTCTATCAGCTGTTCACTGTCAAAAAGATTTCTGATAAAACATGATTCACTATGATGGACAGCAGAGGACAGGAGGCCTGACGGAGAAACGATGGACGGGACAGTAAAGAAAACTGGTGACAGCAAAGC